>NW_028277694.1:0-300000 GCF_059751315.1 Micrasema longulum | reverse complement strand
ATTTCCTATCACTATTTTTTATTTTATTTTATTTAACTTTGTACATAATGTTATTTGTACATTGGCGGGCTTATTGCCAAATGGCAATTTCTTCCAACCAACCTATTAAATTAAAGTTTTATTTTTATAATTCAAGTCACAGAACATATTCAATAGAAAAAAAAGATTAAAAAGCTAAAAGTATATAAAAATATAAATAAACGTATTTGTTTATAAATTACCTTAAATCAAAACTATTACTCAATGGGAAAAAGGAAAAAAAAGAGGAAAGAGGAAAAAGGAAAGGAGGAGAGATTAAGGAAGAGAAAGGAGATGTTTTTTCAGACGTGATTTAAACAGAGATAATGTAGTAACATCTTTGATGGTGGGTGGGAGATGATTCCACAGTCGAGCCGCATGGACACTATATGAGTTAGAGAAGAAAGAGGAATTGTGGATGGGTATTAAGAGAGTGCCTTGAGAATTAGAACGAAGAGGTAAACCATGAACTGATAAGCATTGACATTAGTTTGATAGCTGTCAATTTAATCAAGATATATTTTAAGAACTATAGTTACTGGCACATCCACGCAGGGGATTCCGGGTTCCTCCTGCGTTGTTGCGTTTATATAGCGAATAGACAGACCTGTGACTAAATAATATTTTGTGTGTTTATTTCAATACTGTTTATATCATACGTGCACGTGAAAATATATTTCCCGCGCTAAAGGGATAACGCGTTCCATTTTCCAAATTGCTCTTGTAATTGCTTGGCGAACAATCAGTTCTCCGTCTCCTTCTCTCCCGTCTCGGCAGGGCGTTCCTGATTCTATCCGCGTCTCCCTCTGATCGTTTTGCCCCGTCCAATCACGAGTCGGGATTTTAATAGAGAGGCGTGACCGCGATTATTATTTCTCTCCCGGATCACGCCCTGATTTATGACATCATCGCTATGCCCATCTCGCTTCGCCCCGGCCGAGCGGCGCCAGAAAACGAGACGGAGATATGAAAGCGAAACGTTGCACAAATCAAGGAACCAAAATAATTATTCCATCAATTATACGACGCAGTACGTCTCTTTCAGTACTGCAAAAAAATATCCAGCGTGAAAGAGAGATAAAACGAAAAAAATATTTACCATTGCATCTCTGTCTTTTACGTTTGATTTCGCACGTTAGAAAGAAACGCAAATATCTTAGTAAATTTCTTCGCTAATTTGATGTATTAATTTAAATATGAACACTATTTGAAATCGTTAGGACTTCTTGTAAGCGATTTTAGGCTCTATTTCGTGATGTTAAAGGCTATAATTGATTGTATTTTAAATCGGTTTAAATATTTGACATGTTAAAACATTATTCTGGAACAATATTCAAATTTCTGTCAAGTAAAATAATAAGACAATCAATTATCACCCTTAATCTATGGTAATAAGGCGTAAAGTCGTTCGCTTTTTGCTTGCTTTAGAAAACTAAATAAAAATATTATTCATTATTTCCTTTCCACACCTAATGGTGCATAGTGCACTGCATTGGTGCACCAATCGCATCGTATCTTGATCGTTTTTGTTACATGAAACTAAGATGATCAGTCTTACGCTTCAGGTACGTGTCCAGGGACTATGAAAAAATATTCTAAAGTCTGTTCATTATCACAAGGATTTCTAAATAAACAAACAAGCCGCGTAATATCCGACGGAGAATAGCCTATTTCACACATATTTCATTTCTAGGCAGGTGCCACCGTTTTGTAGCAACAATTCACGGACAGTGTATACTTTTAATGCCGTATTAAATAGACTTCATGAACTCGGCAATTGTTATTCCCCCGTATCTGATATATTTAGTTTAGGGTATTGTTCCTATTGAACAAACCTTTTGAACTTTTTCAAAGATGGTGAATGGTAATTATATTTATTTATTCACAGTTTTTTGTTCACTTTGCCCAGCTGTATGAAAGAGTACTTATGATTTTCTTGTTGTATTACTGTAGAATGTTTTATTATTGAAACTTTCTACTAAATATGCTGTATAATTTTTAGGTTATTTTTTTAAATATAAATCTTGTATAATTTTTAGGTTTAATTTTGTTTATTTGTAAATCTGGGTATAAGGATATTTATGTTTTTTTTTTTTTAATTCAAAAAATTAAGCCAAAGATGTAGTATTATAAATGTTTGTAAAAGGCAGATTTGCCGTTTATGTAAATAAAATAAAATAAAATAAAATATCATCTAAATCCGAACGGCACGGTAAAATTATAGTGGATTGACATTTATTGGATTTGTTTGTAACTATTTAATTTAGTATTATTTTTTTTCGTTATTTTTTAAATACAAAAAAAATAGTTAATGATTTTAGTAAAAATATCAATAAAAACGCCTCGGTTATTATAGTAATTAAAAAAAAAATTAAATGGCGTTCATATAATTTACCCAACTATTTCAATTTTTGTTGACTATTTTCAACGAGTTGTAAATAACTCACTATTCGAAAATGGAAATCAAGTTGGGGTAGAGTGGGGTTCGAACCTCGGACCTCTGATCCGTGAGTCCGCAACACTAGCCACGGGACCACAACCCGATTTAAATTTATTATTTCCCGTATTTCAATCAGTTGTCCCGTAAAGTCAACACGACAAGTTCATTTTTTTAATAATTTATTTCCCAAAAAAATTATGTTAAAAACTCGTTTATTTATCGTAGCTGCTCCAAATTTCATTTACTTCGTCCCCATTTTGATATTTTTAATACAAAATTTTGTGACTTCAAAAAAAACTTTTTGAAACACTGTAAAATGAAACATTTGTTAGTGTGTAATTAGTTAATGTTCCTGTAATTATGTTTATTTTATTAAAATATACAAATTTTTAATTGGTCAACTATATTATGAAAATCCCTCTCTTCCACTCCTCCACTCTATTTCCTCATCCTTTTCAGAGCTCTTTTTTTTCTCATGTCTTATATAAAAAAATATTTTTCTCTTTACTGTGTAACATGTTCTCTCATTATATTTGTGACAAACTTCAACTAGATGTATGTACTATTTTTTATATTTTATATTCTTATATAAACCCTGTTTTTTTCCTTAATAAATAAAAATAAAATAAATAATATAGTAAAACTTAACAAAATAAATTTTAATAATAAATTTATAAAAATAATTATTTAAATTTAGCGAGTACTCTCATGAAAAATCCTGCAAAGGGAGATTAGTCGGTCTTATAATGTACCGATTATTGCGTTTGCCAGGCATTAAATAAATAAATAATTGTAAAACAATAAATATCGATCTACTGTATTGTATTTTATCACGCCGTGTAGATTTTGCCGTGGTTTGAAATGGGCCAATCATGCAATGTCACGCAGTGGGCTCGTGGTTTGCACGTGCACAGCGGTCCGGTCTCCATGAATGTACTTTAGTGAGAAAACACCCTTTCAAATAAAAATTCATGTCAACCATGTCGGGAATCGAACCCGAGACCTCTAGCATGGCAGGCAAACGCGCTGACCATTTCACCACGAGGCCGACTAGAATATTATTAGATGCCTAAAAAATACAAAAATTATAAATATTTCAAGGAAAATGAGAAACGTTTTGAGAAGGGGAATATAGTCTTAAGCATTTACCGGGCTTATGACCTATCACCGAGTTGAAAATTCCAATCTTTCTTTATTTTGTTGACCATAATGTTGTTACAGTGCTTTATTTTTTTAGTTTTTTATTGTTAACTTTTTAGCATGAACACTTGACAAATTATCCAATCTGCTCAATGTCTGCTTTTTGTAAATTTTTCGATAGAATTTTAAGTAGCTAGGATTCCATTCGTCCATGCGTTTTGTAGCTGCAAGACGATAAGTAATCAAGCTTCAATGTGTAAATGTTATCATCTATAGAATACCAAAATTTTGTAAATAAGGTCTAGAATTTCAATAATAAATGCTTTTTTTTGTTGTAAACATTTTGAAATCATTTTAAAGTTGCTTGAATGAGAAATATTGCAAAAACCCATGTAATTTAATTCATTTATTTACATACATAGACTTTAAAATGTAACATGATTGGAATGACAGTTGTCAGAAAAAGTGACGACATAACTTTGTAGTAACGTCAAAGGAGTTATTTATATTGACACACGAAAAATCATTCGTATCCGGCGTGTTAATTTATTTTTTTATTACAATGCTTGAAACATAAATCAACATTAATATATAAAATCAGCTTTAAAACTAAAAGAAAACTAAAATAAACCTAACTATTAAATTTTTTTTTATTTATATCCCTACAGAGATGAGGTAGAATTTTTTCAAATTCAAGGTTCAGGATTATGGATATTCGAGCGTTTACAGGGCTTATGACCTGTCATTGTTTAAAATAATGTATTCCAAATCAAGAATCTTCAAATAATTTGTGTAATCTGCAAGTTTAATCTAGGCGAGAAAACCCGAACTGGGGTTAGTATATTCAAAATATAGTATACTTATTTGTATGAAAAAATAAGCTGGAGTAATCGGCTAGTAAGTTGAAGTTGAAGTTGAAGTTGAAGTTGAAGTTGAAGTTGAAGTTGAAGTTGAAGTTAAAGTTAAAGTTAGAGTTAGAGTTAGAGTTAGAGTTAGAGTTAGAGTTAAAGTTAGAGTTAGAGTTAGAGTTAGAGTTAGAGTTAGAGTTAGAGTTAGAGTTAAAGTTAAAGTTAAAGTTAAAGTTAAAGTTAAATTTAAAGTTAAAGTTAAAGTTAAAGTTAAAGTTAAAGTTAAAGTTAAAGTTAAAGTCAAAGTTAAAGTTAAAGTCAAAGTCAAAGTTAAAGTTAAAGTTAAAGTTAAAGTTAAAGTTAAAGTTAAAGTTACAGTTAAAGTTAAAGTTAAAGTTAAAGTTAAAGTTAAAGTTAAAGTTAAAGTTAAAGTTAAAGTTAAAGTTAAAGTTGTGTTAAAGTTACAATAAAACATTATTATGGTTGGTCAAATTTAATGGTAAGCTGCGCATAATCGCTTCTATGCACGGTTCGCCCCTGGTGGGCGGGGGGTGACGGCTGCCAATCTTCGCACCATAATGGCCAGTGGTAAGATCACTGATATGTTTCCGCAGTTTTCTTCAGTTCAGAAATATTGGGGTACCCGGAACTAGGCAACTACCTGATAAATGGACACTTTCCTCTATAACATTACAACGAACCATTAGATTTATGTCTTTTATTTCATTGTGTAGTTTATTTAATACCCTTTCAATGAACTCGTAAGGTTTAACAATTAAAACGCCTATTTTGGGCGTTTTGAAATGACTTTTAATTTCAACAATGTTTTGAGTGTGTCCGAATGTTTATTACTTCGGTACTGTCTGCTTTTGACATGACCAGACTTAAGATTTTGGTTTATCTGATCATGCCACGTCTTTCTCGGTCCTCCTCGTCTCACGTTACCGTTCATTTTCACCATATATACTTGTTTTACCATTCTTTCGTCGTCCATTCGTTCTACGTGACCAAACCATCTCAGAGACCCTTTCTTAATCTTATCAATTATACTTGACTCAGCTTTACACTCTCGCCTGATTTCATCATTCGTAACCCTGTCATACATTGATTTCCCACACATTCGTTTAAGAGATCGCATTTCAACCGCGTTCACTCGGCTTACAATCTCCCTCTGCCAGTTTCGTGTTTCACTTCCATACAAAAATGTTGGGACTAAAACTCCGTTGTACACTGCCAGTTTAGCTTCGATTGACATATTTTTATTAGCAATTACTGTGCTAAGTGCTGCGTTCATTTTGTTGCCCACATTCGCTCTCCTTTCAACATCTTTTTCTACTCTTCCATCTCTGGAAAACATGCTTCCCAGATACACAAATTCTTCTACTTGCTCGAGACATTCGTTGTTTACATTTATTATGCAGTCAGTAACCTCACTTCCCCTTTCAAATACCATCACTTTTAACTTACTTTCGTTCATCGCCAGTTCGCTCTCCAGGCATACATCATACATTCTAGAGACTATTTGTTGCAAATCATCCTTGCTGCTCGCTAACAGAACTGCATCATCAGCATACAACAAGCAGCTTACTTAAAAATTATCCATATTTGCTCCAATACCCATACATTATATCTCTTCCATACAGTTGTCCATGTATAGATTAAACAACCACGGTGACATTACACATCCCTGTTTCACGCCTTTTGAGATCGCAAACCAAGATGCGAATTACTGTGCTTAGTGATCTGTACATTTTGTTGCCCGCATTCACTCTCCTTTCAACATCTTTTTCTACTCTTCCATTACTTGAAAACATGCTTCCCAGATACACAAATTCTTCTAATTTGTTAAACATCATGTTAAAACAGTGCTTTATTTACTAAACTTTTTATTGCTTACTTCTTGGCATGAACAATGAACACTTGACAAACTTACTCCATGCTCTATGTTTACGTTCGTTTTTTGTAAATTTATTGACATCATTATTAAGTTGCTAGAATTCCACTCGTCCTTGTGCTTAGAGCTGCATGAGAATCAGAGAATCCTCTATTAACTCTTACACATATTTTTTACCTAAAAAATAAACTACCAAAACTACGGTAAACTACCGGTATACTACAGAGGGATTTGGTAGACTACGGTATTACTACAATTCTACTCATAATAAGCTAATTTAGTCGGTCCATTTTCCTCGCAATAACTAGGAATGACTGTATTATTCTTGTAAAATGAATGTAGCAATCCGTAAGGGTTAATAAAATATAACAAAAAATAACTGTTTGTTTACCAAAACTTAATATTTTTTTTATTAAGTGTTCACTAACATCATGTTGCACCGACCGCCTACTATGGAGCTCTGTTGGGCACCCACTGTCATGTCATAGTAAATATCTCCACACAAATCTCGCAGTACACACCCGGCTGTCGTGGTGTGCGTGTGTGCGCTCCCTTGCCCCACAAACAAGCCGTTCCGAGTTGAATCCTATTCGAAATAGGAGTGTCGAATTACTTCGCCATTGGCCAATTTGAATTTCGCGGTTGGGAATTCTTTTGTTTTAGTTTGACAGATGTGTTTGAAATCCGAACGTCGCGGTATTATTAGTGACGGAAATGCGGCGGCTTACGTTCCTAATTATTTAATTTTTCTTTTGTTCAAATTTGAAAATTAGTATCTACCTAATTAACTTGGGTGCGTTGGTTAAATTAATGACAAATGTTTGTGGGTTAAAAAAATAAAATAAACATTGGTGTTTTGACAAATTTTTCAATTTGTGCGATGACAAAATTAATTATAAACAAAAGTGCGTGAGCAAAATTCATTAAATTCACATGTGCGTTGGCAAAATTAGTAATAAATCTAAGTGCGTTGACAAAATTAAAACATTAATTTGTAGTTTGTTAAAACTATAAATTATTTCTCATTAGTGCGTTGACAAAATTGATAACAAACATAAATGTGATGATAAAATTAGTGCGTTAAAAAAAATAAAAAAATCTTATGATCTGTGCGTTGACAAAATTAATAGCAATCGTTTGTGTTTTGTTAAAATTATAAAGTACTGCACATTAGTGCGCTAATGACTAATTCACAAACTTTAGTGCGTTGAAAAAATTAAAAAGTGTTAATAAAATTAGTGCGTTTAAAAAAATACTAAAATGGGTGGAAGATTTGTGCGTTGACACAATTAATAACAATTGTTCGTGTTTTGCTAAAAGTATTAATTACTGTACATTAGTGCGCTAATGACTAATTAATAGACATAAGTGCGTTGGAAAAATTAATAAAAATCATTTAGTGCGTTGACAAAATTATAACTAACATTTCTGCGTTGACAAACTTAGTTGATAAAATTAATAGTTTTCATTGGTGCGCCAAAAAATTATAAAAATCTAAAGATTTGTGCGTTGGCTAAATTGATAACAATCGTTCGTGTTTTGTTAAAATTATAATTACTGCACATAAGTGCGTTGATGACTAATTAACAGACATAACTGCGTTGGAAAAATTAATAACAATCATTAGTCGTTGACGAAATTGTAAATAATTTGAGTGGAGACAAAATTAATAACAATTATAAGTGCTTTGACAAATTTATAAATTTAGAAATATTTGAACGCAGAAATAATTAATGACAAATATAAGAGCATTGACAAAACACGTGGTTTTTTTTATGCGTTAACAAAGTTTAAAGAAATTAATATTTGTTTGTTAACAAAGCCATAAAAAATAAAATTTTAAAAATGCGCGCTGGCAAAGTTTTGGTTAAATGTTTAGGTATGCATTTTTAAACTTAATAATATAATCGAGAAAATCAAATGATATAGTCAGCAATAAAAAAACTAATGCTCATTTAGTTCAACAAATTATTCGTGGTTCGTAATGTCCAATTGAAAAATACGGCATTTAATATAATGTAAAATATTTGCAATGTTTTAAAATGGAAGCTGAGACTCAAGACTACAATGAAAATAAATGTGTAAATTTGGATACGGGGGAGTTTGAAAACAGCAGTCAAGATAAGGCTTCTCCAAACAGTGCGAAAATGGGTTCTCCAATCTTAAACGTACCTTTTACAACAGTGTCGTTAAAGGATCTTAAAAAGACCTCGCCGAACGCGATCAGAGTTCCGAAACCATTTTCTATAGAGTCGATAATCGGCAGCCAGGATAACAAGCATGCCAGCAGGCGGACGCAACCAGCTACTGTTAGGAATATCGAAGAAGAAAGATTAGTCGAAGCTGACGAAGACCAAGAATTGTCAAGGATCAAAGACTTGGTTAAAATGCAGCAGTATTTGAGTCCATCGCTGTTCCAGCAGAACCAACAACTACCTGCGATGAATTTCCCTTTGAACTTATACGCAAACTCCTGGTTCCATCCGTTGCAAGGTCTTTTTGGTTTACAGCATCAGCCGCAAGCGAAGGCCTCCGCTGCAGTCGAAGACGGGGGCCCGAAGGTAGATGAAGATCGCAGGAGTTCACGGGAAGAATTCGACGAGGATTTGAACGATGAAGAGTCGTCGAGGATGTTTCTGGACGTCGGGAGCAGGGAGGACGGAAGCGAGCACGGAAGCGATAGGGATAGTGAGAGTGGGAGTGATGTGAGCATGAGCTGCTGTAGTGCTACCGAAGCGCAGGATCTTACCAATGGAAAACCAGGAGGTAAAAATATCATTATATTCAAGCCCTTCTGTGAATGTATGGCGTTTATTTGTCAGACACAATTTTTTTAACATGTTAAGGGTAATACCGTAAAAGCATACAACTTGAGACAGTTTTTTTAGTTATTTAACTTTTTGTACATAATGTTATTTGTACATTGGCGGGCTTATTGCCAAATGGCAATTTCTTCCAATCAACCAATAAAATGAAAGTTTAATTTTTATAATTCGAGATACAGAACATATTCAATAGAAAAAAAAAGATTAAAAAGCTAAATATATATAAAAATAGAAATAAACGTATTTGTTTATATATTACCTTAAATCAAAACTGTTACTTAACGGGTAAAGAGAAAAAAGGGGAAAGAGGAAAGGAGGAGAGATTAAGGAAGAGAAAGGAGATGTTTCTTCAGCCGTGATTTAAACAGAGAAACTGTAGTAACATCTCTGATGGCGGATGGGAGATGATTCCACAGTGGAGCCGCATGGACACTATATGAGTTAGAGAAGAAAGAGGAATTGTGGATGGGTATTAAGAGAGTGCCTTGAGAATTAGAACGAAGAGGTAAACCATGAACCGATAAGCGTTGAAATTTTTCACGCAGGTGTATAGGAGCGTTAGGACTATGAAGTACATTGGACAGAAGTGAGAGGGAGTGATAGTCTCTCCGCTGTCTAATTTTGAGCCATTTCAGTTGCCTAGGATAATCAGAAATGTGGTCATATATTCTGAAGTCGTTCAAGTTTATCGAGTCGCTCACAGCTTAAATCAGTCATGGAAACATCATATTACAACAGGGAATGAGAATAACTTTAAGAAGGGAATATGGAAGTCTAGGCATTTCTAGGCATCTAAGGCTTATGACCTGTCAATGGCTGCTTTAAGTGGCCACTTTACACACTGTGTAACATTCACCATTCTGCCTATATTTGAACATCTATATTCCTTCAATTCTTTCATCTGTTTATGTTTGTGAAGTTAAAGAGCTGAAACCTTTATTTGTGCGGGTCAACATCAACAGATGAAAGAAATGAAGGAATATAGATTTCAAATATAGGCAAAATGGTGAATGTTACACAGTGTGTAAAGTGGCTACTTAAACCAGCCATTGACAGGTCATAAGCCCTGTAGATGCCTAGATTTATATATTACCTTCTCTTAAATGTTCTTAATCTCTGTTGTAATATGTTAATACAAACAGCTCCCCAGGGAGTTGAATCCAGTTCTTGTCTACAAAAATTTGGACAAACTCAAAATATTGTTACAATGTATGTAAAAACTGTTGTTTTTTTCCCAAATAAATAAATAAATAATGTTTCCCCTCTCAGTTGCATTTCATTTGAAATGAATGACTCCCTAGGGAGGAAATCCAGCCAGTCTGCAAGCTTTTGGACATACTCAAACATTGTTGAATATATTATATATTTTTTATTTATAATTAAAAATTTTAATTAAAATAAAAAAAAATATCATAATCTTTTACAGAATATTTTCTTTTCTCTTTCTAATATTACACAAAAATATTATACGGGTCTATTTATTATAGGAGCAAAAATTTATAAACATTTCTTGTATACCCAGGAACAGGCTATGCCTTTGTGGAATTTTTGTTTAATAATTTTACTGTTAATATGTATTTCATTGCTATGTAATTATCCTTTATTTTTTTAATACTCTGTTTTACCTCTTATGTATTGTAAAAAAAATATAAAAAAATCATAACATCTTCACCGCACACTGCACAAATACCACAAGCAGCTTTGGCCGCTTTTCGATTGAACCAAATGAAAATGCTCACTTTCGTCAATCTCTTATTGAAAATCCAGACTCGGGCAAAGACACTTATTTTCATACAATATGATAGAGTTAATTATTTGAATTTTTAAAACTTTTATTTTTGTTGAAATTATGGATAAAAAAAATCAGATTTGAAATGCTTTAATGAATAGCGTACACTGTATTAGGTATAATTTTCTTTTTTTTATTGACAAAAAAAATATGTTCTTACATTAGCACTTATTTTTTTATCATATTCTTTCGGAAGCCTTTATTTATTTATATATACGCCCAATAGTCATTTTTAAGGACATATTTATGCATAGAAAATTATAATAAAAAAAGTAGAAAGACTCAATGGTATATAGTAGACTTTGTGGGAGTGGAAGCGGGAGAGAGGTATTTATAATTGAATTTGATTCAGTGATCGTTTGAAAGAAGACAACTTGTTATCAAAGAAACCAAGACTGGTATGTTTGTTGGCAGACCTTAGAATTCTGGGCATGGGGGAATGAAAACCACAGTTAGTTCTATGGTTATCGGTATGAAAGAGTCAGTTTTGTCTGAGATTTCTAGTTGGGATATTGAATTATATTGAGCTCAGTAGTTCAGGCGCATCAAAGAGTGAGTTGAGAATTTTAAATAGAACTAGAAGGTCGGATTTATTTCGACGGTCTTGAAGAGAAGATATACTTAAGCTGGTTTCTAACTCATTATACGTATATTGGTCTCCGGATAAGCCCAACCTCCAGCCTGTCTTTCTCAAAAATCGATCTTGAACTGATTCAATATTCTTGATGTGAACATCATAATATGGAGACCAGATAACAGAGGAATACTCTAGGTGCGGGCGAACTAGGGAACAGAAGAGAACTTAAAGGGTATTGATATTTTTGAAGTCAGTTGTGCTTCTGTTAATAAATCCAAGGAGTTTTAAGGATTTATTGATAACATGCTCAATGTGAATTGTATAAGAATGTTTAGTGTCAAGTATAATGCCCCAATTCTCGTACACTAGACACAGATGATAATATTTCATCGTTCAGCAAGTAGTCATATTATACCTAGGCATAACTTGATACCAAGTTACGTACCCACACACAGACCATGCCTTTGTGGGATTTGTTTTTTTGTGTAATTATATATTTTGTATTTGTAATTTACCGTATACCTTTGGTAAAATGCAAAGAAAAGATGTTATAAATTAAAAAAAAAAAAAAATTTATTAAATGTAAAAGCAAACACAATATCTTTTACAGCGGAAAATTTTCTTTCAAATGACGAACTCGTATAACCTCTGAGTTTTTTAAAACTTTTCATACTAATTTTTAAATTTGGAAAAAAACGAATTAAGTATATGTTAAAACCTTAGAAGTAGGTACATGAAATTGTGAATGTGTACATATAAAATTGAAAATAGTAATTGAAACTAATAACTAACATATTACAACAGAGATGAAGAATATTTTATCGTATTTCTATTTAACAATAAATTAAGAATCCTTATTTCTGGTTGCGATACGATCCCACTTACTATTAAATGATGCTCACACTTACACACACCTGAACACTTACTCCCACACTAATACACATGAATACACATCTACACTTACTCTCATACAAATACACATAAACACACCCTTTTGTTGTAACACAATTTAATAATTTGTATGATTCTTATTTAGAAACTTTGCTGGTCTGTTTTAAAACTGTATTTAAAAAAATATTATTATATCATTGACTGTTTGTTTCTTTACAATAAATTAATAAATAAATACTGAATAATATAATTACATTACTGGGACAAGTAAAATTCAATATTCCGACTCGTAGGTTGAGAAACAATGAAGTACTGTTCATCGATCGGCATAGAACAAACTATGGCCTTAATTCTCCAATGACCCGTCTTTGTCACATTGTTAACTCGAGACAAGATCATCTGGACTTTATTTGTTTAAGTTTACAGCGGTTTAAACGAGCACTAAATAAATAGTCCAGATCTTGTCTCGATGTCCCTTATGTTTGTCAATGCTTCTTTTCTTTTTTTAAAAACGTTTTTAACTATTCTTTAATTGTAATATATAAACCATATAAATTGTATACATGGACAGTGTCCCTTAATAAAATAAATAAATACATAATAATATGTTAAAATAAACAGCTCCCTATAGGGTTGAATCCTGTGCTTGTCGACAAAAATTTTGACTAACGCAAAATGTTGATAATATCTAAAACATTAAGCGATACCTACTTACAGAAAATGCGTCAGTAAAAATAAAAACAGACAAAGCAGATCGTGTACATAATAAAAACTCCATCGATCTAAGTCCATTAGCAATTGTGACTAGTAAGCACAAGATTTCGGAACCAATTTGTGACAGTTTGGGCCCTCTCCCCTACCCAAGAAGAATTGATCCGCCGGGAATCGACCCCTTGACCCGTACAACGACGTCCCGACACGCCCACGAAGCCACAAAACCGGGAAAAAGTCGAAATAGAGCAATTTTAGGCGAGTTTTATTGGTTTTTGCATCTAGCTTTAGGGGTGCCATATATCGAACGCTGTAGGGTAAACAGCCCTCAGTCTAAAATAGTTCGGACAGTATATGGAATATCGGTGTTGCTTCCAAAATACTGAGTCACACAACCGGTTAATCGATTATTAGGAGAGGAATGTTTTTTTTTTTTTGCAAAATGAAAATTAATGGCAATTAAAATTTGTACCACGCGAGTCCAGTTTTTGCCGTTTTGAAGTTAAATGGGCATAAACTATCACAATCTTCTTTTTCAGCCTTATTCTCTCCACTGCTGGATAAAAGGCCACTTCTAAACGTCTCCATTCATTCCTATCATCAGCTTTTATAATCCATGTTTTACCGGCTATCGAGGCGACCCATCTTTTCGCTATCGCAATGAGCTTTTTTAATTTTTTATTTAATTTTTTGTATATAATGTAACTTGTACGTTGGCGTATTGCCAAATGGCAATTTCTTCCAACCAACGTACCTTGATCATTTTCTGCCTAGGAGTACAAATGGATGAACATCGATGCTAGCGAGCTCATAATCATTAATTAAGCTGCATTATATTTTTCGATCTACACTCACTTAGACGATTGCTAAAATTCTTTCCCATTAATACTAATTGCACTCTCGTGCAAGCATTACTACTGCCCAATCTAGATTACGCTGATGTTTCCATGACTGAATTAAGCTGTGAGCAACTTCGTGAACTTGAACGACTTCAGAATACATGCATAAGGTATATTTTTGGTCTTAGGAAATATAACCACATTTCTGATTATTGTAGGCAAATAAAATGGCTCAAAAATAGACAGCGGAGGAACGATCGCTTTCTCTCACTTCTGTTTACTGTACTTCATAGTCCCAATGCTCCTAAAAACCTACGTCAGCGCTAATCAGTTTATGGTTTGCCTTTTCGTTCTAATTCTCAAAGCACTCTCTTAATACCCCTCCACAATTCTTCTTTCTTCTCTAAAGCTAGGGTTTCCTAGGACAGCGGCGCCCGTATCTTAACGGCCGTAGTGAACGGTGATGCGGTGGACAGCCGTCGGAGTGGTGACTAGAGAGTGGTTTTATTTTTTAACGGTATTATCAACATCGTTTTCCCAGGAAACCACTCTCTAGTCACCGTTACGACGGCTGTCCACCTCATCATCTTTCACTACGGCCGTTAAGATACGGGCGCCGCTCTCCTAGGAAACCCTAGCTTAACTCATATAGTGTCCATGCGGCTCGTCTGTGGAATCATCTCCCATCCACCATCAAAGATGTTACTACAGTATCCCTGTTTAAATCACATTTGAAGAAACATCTCCTTTCTCGTCCTTAATCTCCCCTCCTTTCCTCTTCCCTCTTAATTCCCTTTTCCCATTGAGTAATAGTATCGATTAAGGGTAATTTATATGCAAATACAATTATTTATGTTTTGGTGTATCTTTAGCTTTTTTATTTTTATTTTTATTTTCTATTCAATATATTTTGCGACTTGAATTACAAAAATGAAACTTTTGTTTTATTGTTTGGTTGGAATACATATCCATTTGGTAATAAGCCCGCAAATGTAATGTCAGCATTATGTACAAAAAGTCAAATATTTTTTTTTTTAAATAATCATTCGACTGTTTTTAGTACTGGGATCGATTCAATTAACAGTTAAAAATAATCGGATCATTTGATCATCATAACTGGTTCCGCACAACACTTCTCTAAAGAGACAAAAATATATTTAGTTTATTGACGTTTAAGTGCGGTCTACGATCACATACATTAGTTTACGCTGGCTTTTTACTCAATAGTAAAGAAATAGCTTTTACGGAACTAGCCTCGCTTTAATCGAATAATGGAAAGGAAGGAAGAAGGAACTTCGAGATTTTTATGATAGGCATCGTCAGAACGTTCGTGCAAGAGTTTCCCA
The DNA here is from genome assembly GCF_059751315.1 of Micrasema longulum. Lineage (NCBI taxonomy): Eukaryota > Metazoa > Arthropoda > Insecta > Trichoptera > Brachycentridae > Micrasema > Micrasema longulum. The sequence continues at coordinate 284,682 of NW_028277694.1, read as the reverse complement.
GAATTTAAATCATGCTATGCGAAAAACATCTCAACTTAAGTAAGTGCAAGGTTATGAGATTTTTTCATCTGGAAAATCCAATCATATACGACCACTCACTGAACGATGAAATATTATCATCTGTGTCTAGTATACGAGATTTAAGTATTATACTTGACACTAAACTTCATTTTACAATTCATATTGAGCATGTTATCAAAAAATACTTAAAACTCCTTGGATTTATAACCAGAAGCACAACTGACTTCAAAAATATCAATACTCTTAAAGCTCTAGTTCGCCCGCACCTAGAGTATTCCTCTGTTATCTGGTCTCCATATTATGATGTTCACATCAAGAATATTGAATCAGTTCAAGATCGATTTTTGAGAAAGACAGGCTGGAGGTTGGGCTTATCCAGAGACCAATATACGTATAATGAGTTAGAAACTAGCTCTTCAAGACCGTCGAAATAAATCCGACCTTCTAGTCCTATTTAAAATTCTCAACTCACTCTTTGATGCGCCTGAACTACTGAGCTCGATATAATTCAATATCCCAACTAGAAATCTCAGACAAAACTTACTCTTTCATACCGATAACCATAGAACTAACTGTGGTTTTCATTCCCCCATGCCCAGAATTCTAAGGTCTGCCAACAAACATAGCAGTCTTGATTTCTTTGATAACAAGTTGTCTTCTTTCAAACGATCACTGAATCAAATTCAATTATAAATACCCCTCTCCCGCTTCCACTCCCACAAAGTCTACTATATACCATTGAGTCTTTCTACTTTTTTTATTATAATTTTCTATGTATAAATACGTCCTTAAAAATGCCCATTGGGCGTATGTATAAATTAATAAATAAGTAAAGCCCGCACGATTTTTGATCAGAGGCGGGTCTCTATTATCGCACGGAGAGTGTTTGATATTTGTTAAAGACTAATTTTATTTTCAAGCTGATGTCATACTAGTCGACATGCACACAAGACTATATATATATCTTTTTTTTTAAATGATGACTTCGTATTTTTTGAGATCTTCAAATGAACATTTTCACAACCGATTTTTTGATTTTTTTATGTTTATATATATTTGGACACCTGCATTTAGTAGCCTTACGTGTCATGTACAAGGCTAAGGTACTCGGAAAAAATCGTTTTTGTCTGTCTTGGAAATGGGATGTTTGATCACTGATTTTGATTTATAACCTTTATGAGTCCAATCACCATTGTTGCAAAGTCCATGAACAAGGGCGCGTGATAACTACTTTTAACGACAGTGTGGATATCTGTTGAGGATATTCCATCTTTCCTGCATTCTGCTTCAAGATTATGGCGCTGTAAACTGAAAAATGGGCACTGAAATAACAGATGTTCTAAACTCTGTGAAGAAATATCATCGCATGGACAATAGTCATCATTCCTTAATTTAAACCTATATGGGTAACTTCTCATAGCTCCGTGTCCGGTAAAAATTTGGGTCGTTTCGAAAGTACTTTGGTGATGATGACGGAAGTTTGCTGCATCAGCCAGCGTTGGGGAAAACATTTTGGGAATTATACCCGTCTTATTTTTGAGTCTCCATGTTAGAAATGTTATTTTCACTGAACTTAAACTTTTAGATACTAATAAATTAGCTTTAATAGAAACACGAATTCAAAAAACTCTGTCAATATTTGTATGGCACGGCCATTTTGAAAATTTTAATCTCAAGCCTGCCATCGGTGGAATAAAATGGCTGATAGATATTGTTATGTTTGCTTCCAAATACTATTTTCAAACCATCAGAAGTATGATTTTAAACCACATTTGCAACTCAACTCATGATTTTTATAAAAAATTAAGTTGATGAACTACAGAATGACATCATAACCAAAAAAAAAAATATTTTGGAGGTTGCTATCTTCGCCTCCAATGCCCTCAATTATTGTCTCAAACTAAACTAAAAGTATGTGCCCGTAATTGACCATTTTGTTTAGGCGTCTAATTTTGACATTTTACTAAATAGAGACATGCAGTTGACGCGTGTTAAGGAAGAATAAAGTCTTTACACCAATAAATTACGATGCAGAAAGTTAAAAAATTTGGCAAAAGAAATATTATTTGATGTTATAAGCATAGTGTGAAAAGAAGATAGTTTAAACAGTTATTATAAAAGTGTGAAACAGTTTTGCCGCGATGTAAATGACAGTTGAAATTGTGTGATGCCATACTAAAAAAAATGATACCATATGAATAAAATTTCCCAATTTTTAGGGGAAAAATCATTGTATGTATTTAATGCAAATTCAAATTTTTATTTTCGCATTTTGAAAGTTAAGTACCTACATCAAACTATTTAAAAATGTTTTTTTTATTCAATAAAATAAAGCATATAATATTCATTGAAAAAAATATTTTCAATGAAATTATATGAAAAAATATTGATTATTTATTTATTTATTATATATATATACGGCATAAGCCAATTACAACAGTTACATGAAGAATCATAAATGCAAGAAACTGAACAAAAATAACATAAAACTATTTAGCAAAGACAAACAAGGGCAAAATAATAATAGTATAAAATATATTTAAAAAAACGAAAGATCAAAAAGTTTGAGCTAAACCATGCCAATCCAACTTCATCCCACACTGTTTAGTCGCGAAGAGATCTACGAAAAGCCGGAAGATCTATCCCAAAAAATTACAAGTCGTGTGATGAATTGACTAATCTACACATTCTGGACGTTGGGGCATAAATACCAAAGTTGCTCTTAGAAGATTTTATAAATAGCAGATTTTGACTTCTGGTGACACGGTTGGGAACATGAAAAGAAATTGATTGTAACAGAGATGGGACATCACTTAAAGCATTAAGTATTTTGAAAATGCATATAAGGTCTATCTCAGTTCTACGTCTCTCCAATGAAGACAGATTAAGAGATTGCTCTATTTCAAAATAAAAATAATTACCCCTTTGTAATCCGAGCAACCATGCCACTTTTCTTAAAAAACTGTGTTGGACAGACTTGATATGGTCAATATGAGTCCTGTAGAATGGAGACCAAATAGGAGAAGCGTATTCTAGATGGGGTTGAACTAGTGAACAATAAAGAGTTTTGATGGTATTAATATTTTTGAAGTCCGCCGTCACTCTATTGATAAAACAGAGAAGTTTGAGAGATTTGTTTACAATATTATCAATGTGTTCACGATAGGAGAGTTTACTATCTAAAGTAATGCCAAGATCCTTTATTGACGAAACCATTGAAAGGGAAGTATTTTTTAGTTTGTAGTTGAATTGTATAGGTTTTTTTCGTCGCGAGAAAGATATTATTTTACATTTGTCAATGTTAGGTTGAAGACAATTGATGTCGCACCATTCATTAAAACAATTAATATCATGTTGAAAAAGAAGACAATCATTGGGAGATTCAATCAGTTTAAGTACCTTGTTGTCATCAGCAAAAAGCCAGAATTTTTTATTTCGAAAAACATTGATTATCTCTACTTATGACAGCTTTTGGTCTAATAAAATGGCTGATACATATTGTTATGTTTATTTATTTACATACATAAGTTTATTGTACATTATTTGAGACAATAAGTCCCAACTCCGTGGGACTAAAAGTCCTGTGTCCTGTTGTTTGCTTCAAAACACTATTTTCAAACCATCAGGGTATGGTTTTAAACTATATTTGCAACTCAGCTTATGATTTTTATAAAAATAAAGCTGATAAACTACAGAATGACATTATAACCAGAGGCGGTTCCTTAGTATGTGCATAAGTGCAGTGCACTGCCAAGTAAAAATAGTGGAAATAAATTAGTCATTTTATTAATTGTAAAAATATGTTATAAGTAGGTAGCAGTGGCGAACGGTGACTTTTTTTATAGGTAAGCTTTATTTTTTTTCATAATTTGTACCTGCATGTACATACATACATATAAGTAATCTCGCAAATGAGTGGAGGCATATAAAAAAAAAGTATATATAGGTACACGGATTCTTTTTCTATGGTTTTGTGTAAAAACAACTTCATCTCTCCAGCTCCAGTTTCACCTGCTGGCAACAGAAGACGCAATACCTACTTCTTTTTAATCAAAATAATTTTACCCAACAAACAAACAACAATTAATAACTTTGCGTAATATGTAGGTATATTCTCCATTATTTTTAGACAGTACATGTATGCAAAAGTTAAAAAAAATAAAATATCTTAAAAAATAAGGATAATAAAATAAGTATATTCATAATTCCTTTTTGTTTGGCACTGATTAAAAACACCGTATATTTGTTTGTAATTTACATTTTATACTGCAAATATTTAGGTACTAATATAAAAGAAAGTAAACATTTTATTGTAAGACGTCATTCCCATTATGTACACAAAAAAAAACTTTTACGATATAATTTTTTTTTTCTGAAAAATTAAAAAAAAAACAATAATATTAGATTTAAATTAATTTATTTATGCCAAAATACATAATTTTAACTTTACATATTACATTACATAACATAACATAACAATAACATTCATTAGAAAAATTCGCAATAATATTGCAACAAAAATGTCACGTGACCGCGCCGAGCCGTCAGCTTCGTTTCCTTCTAAACTGAGAATGAATAATGCAAGAAATTGACGACACCGAGCGAGGCGCCACTAGCTAAAACGCGCGGACTAAAAAACTGGCGTCATATGTCAACAGAATACTATCAAACGAAAATGGTCTTTAGGAAATAACGCTCGAAATGCTACTCTCCAAATAGAGAAGCTTGAAATAATATCTGTAATCTGCGAGTGAACTTAGCAAGGAAAATATACGCACTGGGTTTTTGAATGTTAAAATACAGTATACATTTTGTATAGAAAAATAAGCTGCAATAATTGGAACCGGGCAATGCGCTGGGTGCGTATTTAGCAGCCTATATTTATTTTTTGAGGAAGATATAAACAGTGACGTTAATTTATAATAAATATAGATTATTTTATTTATTCTCCTACAGTTAAAACTACTATAAAACATTATTATTGGTAGTGAAATATAATGGTAAGCTGCGAATAATCAATTATTTGGACGGTTCGCCCCTGGTAGGTAGAAAGAAACAGGGATTCGTTGCAATATTATACTTGTAAACATCATAATATTGAATACTAGCGCCAAAAGATCTAGCGAGATCGACTCTAGCGGGCGATTTTCTCAACTTGTCTACGCATGCGCAATCGTCCCCGTGCATGTTCTGTTTTGCACAACTCTTTACATTGAATTTCTATGAAATAAGTCATATCTCCTAAGATCGTCATTTGAGCGAGATAGACAACGCTTTATACCGGTGAATCGTGCGTTAGAGGGAGAAGATAATATACATACTACGGGCATTGCCAACGCATTCGCAGATTTGAAGTTTGAAGTTCGTTTGAAATGTCACTTTGAACATGCGTAATGACATGACTCTGCTGCCATTGGCATGTTTTTATACTTGTTATACTTTTAAACTACTTTTAATTACTTATATTATAAATAAAATCAACATATTGCTGCTCTTACTATAATGTGTCATTAATTTTGAAGATGTTTTTTAAATTGACCTAAATTTAAATTTACTGTCTTATATTTCACTTAAAGATTCTTCGCATCGTTTCTTTGAATCCCTTAAAATAAATATGTGTTTATGTTTTTCCTTTTTTAAAAAAAATGTTATTACTATTTTATTTTATTTTTACATCTGAGTATGTTTTTCATTCTTTATTTCCATTCTTAATTCTTAATTACTCTTACAAATTTTCTTCATTTTTAATATTATTTCCATTTGTAAATACTCACTACAAACTACAAACCTTAAAATATATTTTTTTCACTTAAATTTAAATTTTCAAACAACTTTCATTTATGTTTTCTTTTTCCTTCTCTTTTTTATACTTTCATAATTAACATTAGATTTAATTGCTTTTTAATATGGAAACTTCACTGGTCCATTAGAATTAAGTCCAATTGTGTGAAATATTAAACTTTGTAACTGTACTGTATGTTTCCTGAATAAAAGAAAATAAAAATAAAAAAAAATAAAAAAATAAAATATTAGTACGAATTTAGTTTATTTAGTATCCTATAACGTGCATATAATGTTAGGCGAATTTAGCGTTCCTGGTTCCGATGCGCGGGCGGTCATCTGTCATACTATTGCTCGTTTATCACGTCAGACCTGTCATATTGTTATAATACTCAATGTACGAGTTGACAAATGTAGAGAAATGCACTGCCAATGTTTCCGGCCAGGAGCCGCCAGTGATTATAACAAAAAATATTTAATATTTTTGTATCCAATTTCCCGTAGGGCTTAAGTTCCTCACTGTATTCTCACTGACTCTTAACTCCTCAAATATTCGCTATCGATCTTATGCAGAAATTATCACAAAACGTCGATTTACGCTTGTGTAATGGATTGTGAAATGTTATAATACGCATAGATGGCATTGTTCACTGCTAGAAATATTATGAAAGATGACTAGATTCACAGCATCTGATGGAGATTTATATTGTTTTCGAAACGGAGGGGAAAATAAAGTTTAAATTTATTTCAACGGAGAGGCAAAACGTTTTTGAGAAGGGAATATGGAAGTCTAGGATTTACAGGGCTTATGACCTGTCATTGGCTGGTTTAAGTGACCACTCTACACACTGTGTAACATTCACCATTCTGCCCATGTTTGAACATCCACATTTCCTCAGCTCTTCCATCTGTTGACTTTTGTGAAGTAAAGGAGCTGATACCTTTATGATTTTGGTGAGATTCATCCGGCTGAACCAAATCACCTACTAGGCAACGCCTGAAAACAATTTTCCAATTTTTACACTTCTTCTTTTACCAGGTAGTAATTCAACAATGTTTGAGTATGTCCAAATGCTTGCAGACTGGCTGGATTTTCTCCCTAGGGAGTTGTTCATATTTAAATTTATTTCAACAGAGAGGGAAAACGTTTTTGAGAAGGGAATATGGAAGTCTAGGATTTACAGGGCTTATGACCTGTCATTGGCTGGTTTAAGTGACCACTTTACACACTGTGTAACATTCACCATTCTGCCCATGTTTGAACATCCACATTTCCTCAGCTCTTCCATCTGTTGACTTTTGTGAAGTAAAGGAGCTGATACCTTTATGATTTTGGTGAGATTCATCCGGCTGAACCAAATCACCTACTAGGCAACGCCTGAAAACATTTTTCCAATTTTTATACTTCTTCTTTTACCAGGTAGTAATTCAACAATGTTTGAGTATGTCCAAATGCTTGCAGACTGGCTGGATTTTCTCCCTAGGGAGTTGTTCATATTTAAATTTATTTCAACAGAGAGGGAAAACGTTTTTGAGAAGGGAATATGGAAGTCTAGGCATTTACAGGGCTTATGACCTGTCATTGGCTGGTTTAAGTGGCCACTTTATACACTGTGTAAAATTCACCATTCTGCCCATGTTTAAACATCCACATTTCCTCAACTCTTCCATCTGTTGACTTTTGTGAAGTAAAGGAGCTGAAACCTTTATGATGTTGGTGAGATTCATCCGGCTGAACCAAATCACCTACTAGGCAACGCCTGAAAACAATTTTCCAATTTGAACAACTCCCTAGGGAGAAAATCCAGCCAGTCTGCAAGCATTTGGACATGCTCAAACATTGTTGAAAATAAAGTTCACTGAAACTTCATTTAAAATGTTTTTTAAGGGTGTCGAAATAACACGGTCTAAAAATTAAGATTTAAAAAATAAAAAACATTAATTTAACAATGCATCTATATGTATTTTTTATAACTCCTGGGTGTATAATATCTTGTTCATGTTTTATTTATAACTAGCTGAACCCGGCCACGCTTCGCCGAGGCTTTGTCTGATATTAATTATCAGGGGAGTAAATAAAAATAATCTATAGTCCTCAAAATATAGCTTGATTAGAATGACAGCTGTCAAACTAATTTCATTAGTGATGGGAAATTACTTATCACTGATCAAATCGATTTTATCAGTTTTTTCATGCAATCATTCAAGAGTTTCAACTCTGTTTCCGAAAATTGATATAAAAACGCAAAAACAAGCCTGTTATAGTGTGTTTAACACAATTATACACTAAAAAATGAAGCATTTATACTTTTTTCATGAACAACATCAAATGAATTATTTTTTTATTCGATCAATTTACATTGATCAATTTGTCCCGTCTTTAACGTTTTTGCAAAATGATGTAACCATGTAAGAACGTCGTTAATAATTAGGGTTATTTTAGTTTTTTTTTAGTTTTTAATCTGATTTTATATATTTATGTTGATTTATGTTTCAAGCATTGTATTAAAAAATAAATTAACACGCCAGATACAAACGATTTTTCGTGTGTTAATATAAATTACTTCTTTGACGTTACTACAAAGTTATGTCGTCACTTTTTCTGACAACTGTCATTCTAACTATGTTTCGTTTTAAGGACTATAGCAACTATGCATTTATCGAGAAAACACATCGCTTAATTGAATATCTTTATTTGCGTTGCTGTGCCTATGCAGTAGAATATGAGGAAAGAAAGTAATTTTGGCTAAAATTTATAAAATGGAAGCACTGCGTAGAACTGTCATTTAGAACTTATTAACTAAGACAAATTATGGGTTAATTTAATACGCTTAACATGTTCCGTTATTTTCAGGAAGAAAATACGGAAATACGTGTTAATGAAGAAAGCTGAGCCCTCTGAAATTATGACACTCAACCCTTGCCAAGATAATATTTGGTTGATTTATATAGCGCAATTTTTGTGAAAAATCACCTGAAGGGCGCTTTACAATTGTAAACCTAAAGTTACATTTTAATTAAACTAAAGTGATATATTATATTTACAGATTTAAAATTAAGGGTATGATAGTCTAAAGAAGTGGGATTTTAGTTGGGATCTGAACTGACTGGGACTGTCGATGATTCGTAAGTTTGAAGGCAATCGGTTCCAGGCAGAGAGGCCGGCGGCGGCTAAAGCACGATCTCCAAATCTAGTGTTTGGGGAGCGCCGGATTTCGACAAGTTTTCCTCTCCCGAATCAATGACGTGCAAAAACTATTAGAATGGACAAACAAAAACTTCTTAACACTAAATGCCAAGAAATGCAATGTAATACATTTCCAAACACAAAAGAAGAACCATAAAATGAACATAAAAATAAACAACGAAACTCTTAAAGAACTAGAACATGTGACTTACCTAGGACTTACAATGGACAGACAATTAAAATGGACAAGACACATAGACGGACTCACTAAAGTAATGGCATCACTACATAGCCTCTTCTACAAAATTAAAGATTTTATTCCGAGAAAGAAAAAAAATATGATGTACGAAGCCTATGTCAAAAGTAAATTGAGTTACATGATCGCCTTCTGGGGAACTGGTAACAAGACAGACATAACAAGAATACAAAGACAACAAAATAAAATTCTTAAACTAACATACAACCTACCCTACCTGACCTCTACGACTGAACTGTACAAAAAAACACACCAGTTTGACATAAACTACTTGACTAAAATTGAGACCTCAAAAATTGTGCACAAAATAACACTGGGAAACATACAAGCGACGGCATAATATTAGTCAAAAATGCTGACATACACAAATATAACACCAGACAACAACAACACTATCATATTGAAAAAGCAAAGACAAACACAGGACAGTCAAAAATACTACATAATGGACACTACGACGACTTATCTTACTACTTGAAAACTTTTACTGGAGACAAATTTCAAATCAATCTGAAAAAGCACATGATGACTGAACTAACTAGACTAGACGAGACATAAAATGACTAGACAATATAAAATTTCTAATGTAACCCTCACGGGTTTTTTAAAATTGTAAATAAATAAAAATAAAAAAAAATGCTGAATACAAAAGTCCCATAGGTATCTCGGAGACATTTTACGAAGGGATTTGAATACTGTCCAGCAAAGCTTTTGTTTTATTCTCTCTGGGCTGTGCAAATTTAACCAGTGCAAATCTCGAAGATGTTGTGAGATGTGAGAATATTTTTTTACTCCCGAAATAAGCCTCGCTGCTGCATTGAAAACAGATTTAAGTTTATTAGTTGGATATTTTGGGAGATTTCGTATATTCCATTACAGTAATCTAGACGCGAAACGACATAAGCATTTACAAAAACATCTATAGGAATATTTCTCCGCACGGATTTGATCCGTCGGAGATGGAAGAAACCAGCGCTTACCGTTTTGTTGACCTGAGAATGAAGAGAAAGATCTGATTCTAAATGAACACCCAGTAGTTTAACATTTGTACTAGGGGTAAGGTCACAACCTATGATTGAAATTGGAGATTGATCTAAAAGGTGTTGTCGCTTTTTTGTCACTGTCAATAGAAGCTCAGTTTTAGATGGATTGAGTTTGAGTCTGTTTGATGACATACAGTTGTTGACGGTTTGGATGCATTGAGACACACGATTTTTTAAATTGCTTATATCTTGAGAGAGGGCGTCTTACGCTTAGATCAGCTTCATCAACGTAGAAAGGAAAAGTTATTATACCTCTACGCAAACAGCGCACTAAATTTGGCGAACGCGCATTTGCGGTCGCAGGCCCTACGGCATGGAATGCTCTCCCAGCAGAGGTCCGAAACTGTGAGAGTGAAGTGATGTTTCGGAAGAAACTTAAAGCCCACTTGTTCTCTAAATCATTTGAATAAATTCTTAGCATATGGTGACAAAGAACATTATATTTCTTAAATAAAAAAGTTAAAATTAAATTTATATAATCACTTTGTAAGGCGCCCTTGAGGTATTATACTACGAAAATGGCGCTATATAAGCTATCCATAATTATTATTATAATCTTGATGAAAAAAAATTGAAAATAACATGTTTTACACTAGAAAATTTCATAGTCCCCGGAGTGGTACCCGAAGCGTAAGACTGATCATCTTGCATTCATGTAACGATAAATGATCAAGATACGGTGCGATTGGTGTACTATTGCATTTCTCTATGCACCATTAGGTGCGGAAAGGGAATGTTGATGTTGTATAAAGTCTTGTGTTCCATGTAGACTCATCTGACATCACAGCCACACGAGGATTAACAGATTACCCTCCTGAAAATGAGTGTATTTGTCATATTTGAGATTTTTGAAACAGCGACTTCAATCTGTCTCTGCTTTTTGCTGTCCGACATTTTTTTGCTGACGGGGAAAACTACCCCCGAAACGTAGACGACGCCCCTTTGGAGATTGGACTTTATAAACGCACGCGCGCTGAGAAAGCACCGATATATTTTTAACATATTGCAGCAGAGACGGAAAACTCTTTTAAGAAAGGCGTATGGAAGTTAAGGTATAAAATATATCAATAACGTTTTGAGTACGTCCAAATGCTTGCAGACTGGCTGGATTTCCTCCCTAGGGAGTAATTCAGATATTAATTTGTTGCAACTGAGAGGAAATACATTTTTAAGAAGGGAATATGGAAGTCTAGGCATTTACATGGCTTATGACCTGCAAAAGTCGCACGTGTGTTTGGTATTAAATATTTCAAATTACAGGAAAATCTCGTACGAGGATTTCGCTGTAGCTTTAATTTTATGTAGTTGTATTATATTTGATTAGTACATGTATTAATTATAAGAAATTGTATTTACTATTGTTAGAATGGACTGCATAAGTCTGTCATAGGTAAATAAATAACATCCCATTGTAATCGGCAACCTGATAAGCGTTAGTTTTTAGCATTCGATATTTTTTTAACGAGTTCGTCGATCGTTTGTCATTGCAGGTGACGGAAACGATTCTTCATCTGAATGCGGTCTGGCCGGCAACCAGGGCTCAGGATCGGCCAGATCTAGGAGACGAAGGACCGCCTTTACCAGCGAACAGCTCTTGGAGCTCGAGAGGGAATTCCACGCCAAGAAATACCTCAGCCTGACGGAACGAAGCCAAATCGCGTCGGCGCTGAAACTGAGCGAAGTTCAGGTGATAACAATTAGCTTGTTTATTTTATTTTATTTGTGAAATGTTCACTATTAGCCGAAATGCGTAACATTTTATAGAATTAGAGAGCCCAGGGAATAACATTGTTTTATCATTGCACAAAAAGGTCTAATAAAAATTATCACGAAAGTCTCTGTCAGAACGAGTTCACTCGACAGATGCGAAATTTTTGGTAGTCGGGAAGTGGATGAAAATTGAACTGAAAGATTCAATTACATTCAATAATTAAAGTGTGTAAAGTGGCCACTTAACTCAAAGTGGCAACACAGTGTGTAAAGTGGCCACTTAAACCAGCCATTGACAGCTCATAAGCCGTGTAGATGCCTTGACTTCTATATTACCTTTTTTAAAATGTTCTTCATCTCTGTTGTAATGTGTTGATGTTGACAGCTCCCCAGGGAGTTGAATCCAGTCCTTGTCTACAAAAATTTGGACAAACTCAAAATATTGTTGAAGCTTACTTAAGTAAGAAATTAGGCTCCTTAGAGCATAAATGTTTCATTCATCGATCTACCAGGGTTGCATTCGAGGAGAATACATTTACAAAAAAATGGAAAGATGTTGTTTTTTTGTGCATAAAAAGTTTGTTTTTGCATTTGTTATTTGTGGATCTCAATCAGATCCTTCCTTAAATTCCTTAAAATATCTACCCATTTATTTCTTATAAGAGCCGAGATTGACATTTGCAAAAATAATTCTATATTTGAAAATTTATTATTTCATGTTTTGGAGTTTAACCCTAAACAAATACCTAGGCAGGTACTTACTTAAATGAAGTATTTTCATATGAATAATTTTTAGTTTTGGAATTCAATCATAAACAAGTACCTAGGTACCAGTGGCGAGCCGTGATTTATTTTATAGGTAATCTATTAAACGTGTTCATTAATTTGTACTACATATAAGTACTTACATAACATGTAAGTAATGTTATTATAAATTACTACTTTTTCTGTGGTTCTGTGAAAATCAACTCAAACAACAATTATTACTAACCACGCGATATACGTAGCTTTTATCAACACTATTTTATTTGAATACTAAACTTGTACAAAAGTTTATTAACACATACCACAATGACATTCAACAGATATTTTCATTATGATCTGTCATTGACAGTACTGTCAAGACTTGAGCACTGGCTGATTTCTTTTAAAATGAATAATGCCTTAAACGGCCACTGCGAACGCCACCTGTCCTATGTGATACATAATATGTCAACGGTATCCCATCAAAGAAAAATAGTCCTTCGGAACTAATGTTCGAAATACTAGTTTCCAAATAGAGAATCTTCTAAAAATATTTGTAATCTGCAAGTTTGTTTTAGTACTAAAAAAGCCGACTTGGGTTAAAAACGAAAAATACAGTATACTTTTTTGTATGGAAGAATAAGCTGAGGTAATCGGCTAGTTTTATCGTTCAGCGAGAATGGACTGGGCGCTGGCGCTGGGCGCACTACATAGATATTTTTTTGTAGAAAGATATAAACGGTGATTTATAATAAATAACAATTACTTTATATATTTTCCCATAAACATGGTTACTATAAATTATTATAATTTAAAGTCAAATATATTGGTAAGCTGTGCATAATCGCTTACTTTGACGATTCGCCCCTGCTAGGTACCTACTTATCAATAAAAAATCTTTTTCCAAGGTAATAGCAGGCAAGCCAACGTTCGGGCAGGAAAACGTCTGTCGGGTCCGCTAGTGGTATATATAATATCTCACGTTCCTTTGACCATAAGTTGATTAGTATGGACAATGTGGACACGCTTATACTGTTTTGAATCGTGTATTGAGTCTTGTTGTTATTTTTTTTTTGTTTATGTTTTGTTTGTCGATACAGAATAAACAATTCTAACACTGCTTTTTTTTCCAGGTTAAAATATGGTTCCAAAATCGCAGAGCGAAATGGAAAAGGGTCAAAGCCGGTCTAGCCTCGGGAAGCCACTCATCGTCAGGAGGCAAGTCCAACAGCAACGCGACCAAAATAGTCGTTCCGATACCAGTCCACGTCAACAGGTTCGCAGTTCGCACGCAGCACCACCAGCTCGAAAAGCAAAACGGAGGCATACCATACAACTATCAACAGATGACTCCGGGGACCTCGGCGCAACCGCATCTGAATGTGTCGCAGTCTTCGGCGTTCCTCAGCGCCGGGAAGATGGTGCAGAACGTGGGCAACGGGCTTCTACACAGCCAGATTAGCGGGGTCTCGGGCTTTAGTGCGATGTCGAGGTTGACCCAGCTCGGACAACAGGCGGCGGCTTCTAGGAGCTTCCAAAGGCATCAGACGTAAGAATTGGACAGTCAAACTAGAAAAAATCTAATCTAGAAACTTTGGGACACCTACGTATAAGAATTTTGCGGTTGAGTTTATAAGTGTAATGACTATGGTGCAAAACATTTGAATTTGACCTTTTCGCAACCAAATTGATAGGGTCTTGGATTTTAGTGCAATTTTGAAGTTAAGTCAGCTGGAACAACAAGCGATGACTTCTAAAAGCTTCCAAAGACATCAAACGCTAGACGTAGTGTATAATAAGCTCCAGTACGTGTAAATAATACCTATAATCTTATTTTATTTTTTAAAGCGATGCGTTTAACATAATTAAGACGTATTAACAAATAATGACATAAACAAAGACCTAACTATGTTGACTAAATGAAAAAACACAAACTTGCTTACACTTAATAAAAAAAAGGCAATATTATCAATTTTGAATCTAGAAAAAAATGTCATAAAGTAGATGCTTACATAAATAATGAACGACTTACTGAAATTGAACATGTTAAATACTTAGGACTAACAATAGACAGACAATTAACATGGACAATTCATATCAACAATTTAATTAGCAAAGTGGCGACATTATCGAGTCTTTTTTTAAAAATCAAAAATTTTGTTCCAAAAACGGAAAAAATTCTAATGTATGAAGCCTATGTAAAAACTAAAATATGTTATACGCAACTACTATGGGGAGCAGGATATCAAAATGACATAAACAGACTACAAAGACAACAAAATAAAATATTAAAGTTAGTATATGACCTTCCCTATTTTAATGCAACTAAAGAACTTTTTAAACAAACTAAGCAATTAAATATAACTGAACTCTTTCAACTAGAATCATTGGAATTTATCCATAAATTAGCCACTAATGTAATTGTAGACGAAGAACTAAAACTTGTAAAAAATTGTAGTCAACATGGACATAATACGAGAATATCAGACAAATTCCATACGCAACTTTCTAAAACAAGACAAGGACAATCAAGACTAATGAACCGCGGACTGAAATTATACAATAAACTACCAGACAAAACTAAACAAAAGACTCCGACCAACTTTTCAAAAGACGTAAAAAATATTATTTTGAACAACAGAGTATGAATGGAAAATGTATATATTATTCTATGTTAAATGAATTTTATAATCCGTAAGGGTTTATAAATAAATTTTTAAATTAAAAAATATACGAAAATTATCTCCCATCAAAAAAGACCTTGGAATATCCTATGGCGTCCACTATGATCCAAATTTCTTTGAGCACTTCAATGGGGTTATTTATTTGGGTTGTATCAGCACAATGCAGGGATGAAAATCTTCAAGAAGAAGTCTGTCTTGAAAAACACAAGTCAGAGCGCGAGCCAAAAACTGTCTCCACGCGTTTTGGAAAAACACAACATCAACAGAAGATTGAATAAAACCCTGTTGACTTTCGATTGTAATCAGGGTCCATATCAATTTAAATGTAAGCGATTCGCAGGCTTCTGCATGAAGAATTGTCAAGGCACAATCTGGTTTTCAACGTATGTAATAAGGATTTCAAAAGCAATATTAATGTTTAAGTTTGTAAGTGAAAATTCTTGATGGAAGTTCATTGTAATTTATTATATCAGTAAAACAGTGATACTTTAATCCACAAATTTGGAATATCCAGTACATTATTGCCATTGAAACATTTATTATTTATCGATAGTATTTCTGTACTCAGAGGCAGACGGATGCAAATCCTAACGTAAAATGTTCAAAAAAACCTAAATAACCCACTTTCTCTAAGTGATTTTTAATATTTTTTAGCATTAATTTGTATTTTCAGTATTTAAATACATTGGTTCTTTCATTAAAAGACTTAAATTTCTTCAAAATCAATGAACATGATCATAGGCTGGATACAAAAATCGAAATGTCATCATTTGATCAAGTTCTAGATTTACACGCGTCTGCCTCTGAGGTACAAATTAAAACATTAATTATGACTATCATTGAGATGGACTTATTCATCTTAATCAAATGCATAAAAAAAAACAGAATATACGTTCAATCTGAAACATCTCTTTGTATTTAAAACATTAATATTACAATTTATTATATAAATAAAATACGAGTGATATTTTAATCTACAAGTTTGGAATATCCAGTGACCGGTTTCATCGCTTTCGCGACATCTTCGAGACTGGTATCTTTATTAAGGAGTTCAATGTATTTATACAAAACAGAGGTAAGGATAGATAATTCAAAGTTATATGAAAGTAAATTAAATAAAGGGATCATTATAAAATTTTTTTCGGGTTAACTAATGAGGTGATATAATGCTATTTTAATGAGTTTTAGTATTTTATTTTATTTTTAGTGTCCCATCCTTCGTGGGTGTGATTTTTGTCAATTATTATTTCTGAAAAACAAAGACTAAAAAGTCATTAGTAAAAATATATTACAATGGGTAAAGTAATGGAGAATGAACGTGTGTCTATCTATTAATTTCGAGAATTTTGAATTTGTCAAGTTTATGGCTTTAGGTGCAATATGAATTATTTTTACATTAGTTTTTAATTCAAAGGAATGTTTATTTTCCATTAAATGATTGGCAAAATTTAAATTATCTTTATTATTAGACCATGATTGTATGTGTTCTTTTATGCGTGTTTTACCCTTTGTTTTTCAGAAATCATAATTTACAAAAATCATACTCACTAATGGCCACTAAAAATAAGATTAAATAATTAAATTTATTTCAACAGAGAGGGAAAAAGTTTTCGAGAAGGGAATATGGAAGTCTAGGCATTTACAGGGCTTATGACCTGTCATTAGCTGGTTTAAGTGGCCACTTTACACACTGTGTAACATTCACCATTCTGCCCATGTTTGAACATCCACATTTCCTCAACTCTTCCATCTGTTGACTTTTGTGAAGTAAAAGAGCCATTGTTGAATTACTACCTGGTAAAAGAAGAAGTATAAAAATTGTAAAATTGTTTCCAGGCGTTGGCCTAGTAGGTGATTTGGTTCAGCCGGATGAATCTCACCCACGTGATAAAGGTTTCATCTCTTTTACTTCACAAAAGTCAACAGATGGAAGAGTTGAGGAAATGTCGATGTTCAAACATGGGGAGGATGGTGAATGTTACACAGTGTGTAAAGTGGCCACTTAAACCAGCCAATGACAGGTCATAAGCCCTGTAAATGCCTAGACTTCCATATTCCCTTCTCGAAAACTTTTTCCCTCTCTGTTGAAATAAATTTAAAAACGAACAACTCCCTAGGGAGGAAATCCAGCCAGTCTGCAAGCATTTGGACATAATCAAACATTGTTAAAATAATCAAACTCATTAAAATAACATTATATCAACTCATTAGTTAACCCGTAAAAATTATGATAATGATCCTTAAGATAAAAATAACTTTATTTAATTTACTTTCATATAACTTTGAATTATCTATCCTTACCTCTGTTTTGTATAAATACATTGAACTCCTTAATAAAGATACCAGTCTCGAAGATGTCGCGAAAGCGATGAAACCGGTCACTGGATATTCCAAACTTGTAGATTAAAATATCACTCGTATTTTATTTATATAATAAATTGTAATATTAATGTTTTAAATATAAAGAGATGTTTCAGATTGAACATATATTCTGTTTTTTTTTTATGCAATTGATTAAGATGAATAAGTCCATCTCAATGATAGTCATAATTCATGTTATAATTTGTACCTCACAGGCAGACGCGTGTAAATCTAAAACTTGATGAAATGACATTTCGATTTTTGTATCCAGTCCATGATCATGTTCATTGATTTTAAAGAAATTTAAGTCTTTTAATGAAAGAACCAATGTATTTAAATACTGAAAATACAAATTAATGCTAAAAAATATTAAAAATCACTTAGAGAAAGTGGATTATTTAGGTTTTTTTCAACATTTTACGTTAGGATTTGCATCCGTCTGCCTCTGAGTACAGAAATACTATCGATAAATAATAAATGTTTCAATGGCAATAATGTAAAATAAAAAACAACTGGAATTTCAAATTAATACTTTGTATTTTAATTTATTTCAATAGAGAGGGAAAACATTTTTGAGAAGGCAATATGGAAGTCTAGGCGTTTACAGGGCTTATGACCTGTCATTGGCTGGTTTAAGTGTCCACTTTACACACTGTGTAACATTTACCATTCTGCCCATGTTTGAACATCCACATTTCCTCAACTCTTCTATCTGTTGACTTTTGTGAAGTAAAAGAGCTAGAACCTTTATCTTTTCTTTTCTTTATTATTATTTTTTTTCATTAAATAACTCATGCATAATGGGAACAGAAAAAGCATTTTATCAAAAATTTGAGATTAATCCCGAATGCATTAGAAAGTTTACTAATGTGTCGCATGTTGCGGAGTACGCAGTAAAAGAGTAATCCTAATATATAATTTTCTCACACAATTTTTACGTCTCACTCTCGATAACACAGGTGTTAAGTAAATAACAGCATTTATCGATACTATTCCTGGCCGATTACCTTTCGTTCCCATCCTTCCTTTGACCCATCCTTATGGTACCTACCTAACATCAAGATAGAAGATATTCTAAATTAGAAGATTCAGATTTAGAACAAAAACCAAACAACATTTTTGACTTGACATAAAATCGGATAAAAAGTGGTTGGAATCGTCGCGCGTCGTGGAAAACATTTTATTCATTTTGTCATCCAGTGCCAGAAATTGTAGAACATTCAGATCATAATAAAGGTAGGTATCCACCCCATGTTCCCATCCTTTCTCAAATATTTCCCAATCACAAAACTGAATGAAACTCGATTTTCATTTACAGTCCGCCTTTTCGTTAACAACAGGTATATTCAGGAGCGAGAGAGACAATTTCATGCGTCACTCGCGCGAACGGTAAAGTTTCTAGTACTTCTCCCAGGCGCCAG
Organism: Micrasema longulum; assembly: GCF_059751315.1. NCBI lineage: Eukaryota > Metazoa > Arthropoda > Insecta > Trichoptera > Brachycentridae > Micrasema > Micrasema longulum. The sequence continues at coordinate 265,474 of NW_028277694.1, read as the reverse complement.
TTAGTAGCTTCCCTACATTCATCAGAAGCGGTTCTTTCGCCCACGCTGCGAGCATGAGCAAATGGTTTCTTCGTGTTTTTAGTAATTATATTACTTTTAGTATTATCACTTGACTTCAACTGGAAATAATTGAAGCAATTGTCAATGATATTATATCTTTATTTTTTGCATGTGTAATGACAACACAACACCAGTACGCGCTGATGTTTTTTAAAGAGCGCTATCCGCAACCGTCTACTCTGTTCACGTTCTGTCACAGAAGAAAGTTTAGAAAAAAAACGACTTTGGCAGATGCGTTCGCCACAGACAAAATCAGAAAGATTGGTTGCAATCATTCATGTTACCCTTTACAAGGCCGATGAATTTAAGTGTTAATACGTCATTATTTTTTTAAAAAGTGCTTTCTAAATTATAAAAAAAAATTAACAGAAAATCTGTCATTATGCAATTGGAGATAATCTGCGGAGTTAAGTCACAATTGTAACATAAATAAATAATTTAAAAAATATATTATCTATAAATACTTCGTATATAAATATCGTCCTTGTAATAAGGAAATATCACATACTACGAATACCAATAAAAATAAATGAATTGGATTCAGAATAATTAATTGTATTTTCAAAATCAATATGGATATTGTCGAGAAATGTTTTCATACATAACTTTAAAGAAGAAATTATTGAAAAATATGTCACTAGTAAAACGCGATATTGATAATTGTGACGTCAAGATTCGTGACGATGTTCTGAAAAAAATTGAAAGGTTAGGAACAAAGTTCAAAATTAACATGAATCGTGACGTATTAGGCGCGTGGCCAATGCAATGACCGTTTTTTACGGAAATTAGAAATTTGAAAAATATAATTTTTTTAAATTTTACTACTGAGTTGCAAAAAAACTTTTTTTTACTCGACAGTATTTCGTAGACCTTATTAATATATTTTTTAATCGTGCTATTTCCCTATTGTAACATAAATAAATAATTTTAAAAACATTTTATCTATAAATACTGTGTACATAAATATCGTCCTTAAAATTATATGAAAACTTTTTGTTTTGTCCTGATGTACAAAATATGTGAATAAAATTTTTAAAACTATAAACAAATACTGTTTTTTTTATTTTTTGTATTTACCGAAAAAGGGTAGATTTACAAAAACCGAGAGTGCGGCTAGGATTCGGATTAGCCGGCGCCCCTTTCAACAGAGGAAACCAACTGGAAATCGAATGTTTAATGAGTAAAAATCATACGCCGCCTATTAAAATATAGTTGGTAAATATAATTTTACATATTGTCCAGTAGCTCATCACAAATAACTATCGACGAGCTTAAAAACATGCTAAGCATTTGAGCGATCACAATGAACAATAATGAACATGCTTATCGCAGTCATAAGTCAACGCATGTGTAATCTCTAAGTCAATGTTCGTGTCGATTTGTTTTTTTGTTTTCCTCGTACATAAATACAGTTCTTGGCGGCATAAATACAGTTCTTACAGGCAAAAATTGGCGTTTACTATAAAAAATAATACAATTTATTGCATTTGCAAAATAGTAAGGAGTATCTTATCCAATAAAGTGACAATTTAATTACAATTTCTATGGCAATTGCTTTTCTTGACATTTGGCTTGCCAACCGCCGGCTAAATGCAATAAAAAGCATGATAAACTATAAATTAGTAAATAAAAATAGCAGTTTTGGAATATTTTCCATATTTGCACCGGTGAAATTCAAATATGTGATTGCGCAGTGGGATTAAACGTAGCGAAACGTAAATATTTTTTACGTTTATTAAGAGGAACTGCAATTCTTGATAACAAAAGTCTACGATATATGCGAGGGAAGCGATTTGCTGATGAATGCCGTTAAATCCAATGTGATGGTTTTTGGAAGAAATTAAAGTGTGACTAAATGTGCAATCTTATAATTAGAAATCAAACACTGATTTGAGTCTACTGAACACTTTATTTAATTTTTACAAATATAAACATATAAAAATAAAAACTTGTGACAATTGTTTCTTTGTTACTTTGTTATATTTTCCCCGAAATTCAAATATAAATACCTAAATTCCCCATTACCTATTAAACACTTAGCCTCGCCCTTAACCATTGGTTTTTCCCTCAATTATGATTAATGTACATGCTATTGTTCATAAGATTATTTTTATTTTCTACTTAAGTACCTTGAATTATATAACCATATAAGGACATTCAACCTAAATAATCTTCACATTCGTTTGAAAATGCCCTAATAAGGCGAAACAATTGTCACGAAGTTTTTATTTTTATATGTTTATATTTGTAAAAATAAAATAAAGTGTTCAGTAGACTAAAATAAGTGTTTGATTTCTAATTATAAGTTTAAATATGGAGTTCTACAAAATAAACACCAAATCAATCAATAAATGTGAAATCACTGTGAATGGGGTTATACTAAAACAGGTAGAGGAGTTTGTGTATCTGGGAAGTATGTTTACTAGGGATTGAATGACAAAAAAAGCTATTTAAAGGAGGGTGAGTGCCGGGAACAGAGTAAACGGTGCACTTAAATCAATTTTGGCAAATAAATGTTTGTCGCAAGAGGCAAAATTAGCAGTTCTCAATGGATTCCGGTCCCGACCCTGATGTATGGGAGCGAAGTATGGACTTGGAAAATCTGTGATGAAAGTTGGCTGAATGCTGTCGAAATGCGATCTCTCAGGCGAACGTGTCGTAAAACTATGTACGATAGATGCACAAATGTTGAGACAAGCACTATCAACAAAATTAAAAAGGAGCTCTGCGCTGGTTTGGATATGTAGCGAATGGACAGCTAAAGAACGGCTAAGAATATTTACAATGCGAAGGTTGATGGATGCAGAAAAAGAGGTAGACTGAGAAAGACCTGACATGACCAAATCCAACAAATACTTGAAGATGGACATGTCAAATGTAGAAATAATCGGCGCGCGCGCATGAGAAGATTTATGAATGTAGAGGAGAGATCTGTGTGCAAAGATAGAGTGATGTGGCATTCTATCCTGTCTGCCTACCCTTACGGAAAATCAGTTTGATGGATTTGTTTGTTTGTTTTATTGTATAGTATTATTTTAATGCCCTTGTTTGTCTTTGCTACATAGTAGAATGTGTAGATTAGTCAATTCATCACACGACTTGGAATTTTTTGGGATAGATCTTCCGGCTTTTCGTAGATCTCTTCGCGACCAAACAGTGTGGGATGAAGTTGGATTGGCATGGTTTAGCTCAAAGTTTTTGATCTTTCGTTTTTTTTAATATATTGGATACAATTATTGTTTTCCCCTTGTTTGTCTTTGCTAAATAGTTTTATGTTCTTTTTGTTCAGTTTCTTGCATTTATGTTTCTTCATGTAACTGTTGTAATTGGCTTAGGCCGTATACATATAATAAATAAATAAATAATTTTTGTTCAGTTTCTTGTATATATTATATTTCTTCGTGTAACTGTTGGAATTGGCTTTGACCGTGAGTATATTTAATAAATAAAATTAAATGTAATGTTCGTCTGTTTTCATCACGTCTAAATTCATTACGTTTTTAAAAAAAGCGTTTGAACGGATATAAAAAATAATTTTTTAAAATTAAAAATAATATGCATAATTTTTAATGTCATGGCGAAAATTTGTCACACGATGTTCTTTTTTTTATTGTTCGTTTTTTGAATTGTAAGGCTCCCCTCATTGGGCGTAATTAGCGGTGCGATGAAGCGCATGTGCGGTGGGCGGACCCAGCGAAGCCGGGTGCATGATATATGTGTAGGTTTGTATGGGACAAATAGATCTCAACATATACACGGTGTTCCAGAACCAGACCGCGAAACTTCAGAGGATCATTCCCCGTGGTAAACTTCAAAATAAATGGTATATATTTTTTTCAAAAAACTATTTTTGTAAAGGATTGGACTGTGTCGATTTTTTCAAATTTGGAAGTTCAACAAGGATACATAAAATACATACGATTTGTAAGTAAGCATTGGAATCACTCTTCATATACACGTGTTTTAAGGCCAGACCGCGAAACTTCAGGGGAACATTCCTGATGGTAAAATTTTAAAAAAGCCAAATATTTTTTTTCTCAACATATACACGGTGTTCTAGAACCAGACCGCAAAACTTCAGAGGAACATTCCCCGTGGTAAACTTAAAAAGAAATGGTAAATATTTATTTTCAAAAAACTTTACCATTTATTTTCAAAATACATACGATTTGTAAGTAAGCATTGGTATCATTCTTTATATACACGGTGTTTTAAGACCAGTTCGCGAAACTTCAGGGAACATTCCTAGGTACGTATTCTGATCAGAAGTTAAAATTTATCTTCAATTTCATCTACACAGTAAAATTAAGTTTTCTGTATGAATAATATAATATGTTTATATATTTTTTTTCTTAATGTACATCTGTACATCTCCCTTCCTCTTCTTATCCTCCCTTCATGCATCCTTGTCATATTCCCGCCCCATTTACAATACATGTTCATGTATATGGTATAATTTATGAAAAAAACATTTTTATATAGATAAACTTATATGTATTTATTTATTTATATATACGCCCAGTGGGCATTTTTAAGGACATATTTACGCATATAAAATTATTATAAAAAAGTAGAAAGACTTAATGGTATATAGTAGACTTTCTGGGAGTGGAAGCGGGAGAGAGGTGTTTATAATTAAATTTGATTCAGTTGATCGTTTGAAAGAAGACAACTTGTTATCAAAGAATCCAAGACTGGTATGTTTGTTGGCTGACCTAAGAATTTTGGACATAGGGGAATGAAAACCATAGTAAGTTCTATGGTTATCGGTATGAAAGATTAAGTTTTGTCTGAGGTTTCTAGTTGGGATATTTAATTTTATCGAGCTCAGTAGTTCAGGCGCATCAAAGAGTGAGCTGAGAATTTTAAGTAGGACTAGAAGGTCGGATTCATTTCGACGGTCTTGAAGAGAAGATATATTTAGGGTAGTTTCTAACTCATTATACGTATATAGGTCTCTGGATGAGCCCAAACGCCAGCCTATCTTTCTCAAAAATCGATGTTGAACTGATTCAATATTCTTGATGTGGACATCATAATATGGAGACCAGATATCAGAGGAATACTCTGGGTGCGAGCGATGAAGTATTTTGTATATATTTTACACACTATATCTGTTTGTTTACTATAAATATATATGTAGAACTGTTTTTTAAATTATTATTTAACTTTTTGTTCATAATTTTATTTGTACATTGGCGGGCTTATTGCTAAATGGCAATTTCTTCCAACCAACCAATTAAATAAAAGTTTTTTGTTTATAATTCAAGTTACAGAACATATTCAATAGAAAAAAAAGATTAAAAATATAAAGTTATATAAAAATAGAAAAAAACGTATTCGTTTATTGATTACCTTAAATCAAAACTATTACTCAATGGGAAAAAGGAAAAAAGAGGAAAAAGGAAAGAAGAAAAAGGAAAGGAGGAGAGATTAAGGAAGAGAAAGGAGATGTTTTTTCAGACGTGATTTAAACAGAGATAATGTAGTAACATCTTTGATGGTGGATGGGAGATGATTCCACAGTCGAGCCGCATGAACACTATATGAGTTATTAACACTGTATGTTAACTCAAGACAAGATCTGGACTTTTTTGGTTTAAGTTTACAACGATTTAAACGAGCACTAAATAAATATTCCAGATATTATCTCGATGTCCCTTATGTTTGTCAATGCTTCTTTTCTTTTTTTAAAATGTTTTAAACTATTCTTTTATTGTAATATTTAAACCTTATAAATTGTATACATGGACAATGTCCGTTAATAAATAAATAAATAAATGAGTTAAAGAAGAAAGAGGCATTGTGGACGGGTATTAAGAGAGTGCCTTGAGAATTAGAACGAAGAGGTAAACCATGAACTGATAAGCGTTGAAATTTTTCACGCAGGTATATAGGAGCATTAGGACTATGAAGCACATTGAACAGAAGTGAGAGGGAGTGATGGGAGTGGACTGTTGGTTTCCCAAATAAAATACCGCATATTCGTTTCGACTTTAATTCTTTTATTTTTGTCAGTTTCAGTGCTGCAGAGCTGCGTTTATTTTTTAATTAAAAAATACATATTATATTTTTTTACCCACTAAGTCTAAAGACTTTTCGGTGGGACACATTTTTTTTAATGACAGGTTTATATTACATTTATTTTATTTATATTTTACAGATTTATTTAAAAACAGGCACTATAAAGTATCTAGAAGATATTTCTTCAGTTCTTTTTTTTTCATTTGAAGATTTTTCTTGTTAATGATGGTTTGTGGGAGATCATTGAACAATCTTGGAACATCGCATTTCAATGTTCGCTCTCCGAAGTAAATAGTAATTCGGGGAACAGACAGGGAGCCCTTAGTTTTTAATCTAGCGTTGTGAGTGTGGGAAACTCTTTTTTTATATTCCGGATCAACAAAGTGATCTACAATCAATTTGTAGTTACAAAGTTGTTTTACCGGCAGGACATTACAGAATTTAAAATGTACACCTTCGCCCATATGTTTCGCCTCACGGATTATGCTATCCGGTACAATCCCCATTATTATACACTTTAAATTGAAATTGCAAATAAAAATACATATTAACACCCTGTAGCTACTGGATTGTCCAAAAGTCATAGTGCATTAATTGTCTGACTTAAAAATGCTAGTATCATGTTCTTTTGTGCAAGATCTCTTTGTTCACTAAACGGTCGTAGCATAAATGGGGGATTATCTCACAATGTGTCATTTGTTATACTTTACTTTTATCTTAAAAGACAGATAAATTATATGAAAAGATAACAGTATTTATTTTTTAACTTTTTTTATTTAATTAATTTTACAATACGCCCCGGGGCATATATAAAAAATTTCAGGTAAGTACGAACATAGTTAGTAATACAAACATATTACAACAGAGATGAAGAACATTTAAGAGAAGGTAATTTATTTATTTATTTTATTAGGTAAACAAACAGTATGTACACAAATATTGCCTATTTCTTTGTATATTAGTGTAAGAAACTCATGTACACAACAAAAAAATTGTTTACACTTAATACAATAATTTAAATTATGTTCATTATAATAAATGTAAAAGAAACGAAATGAAAAAATATTTACAATAACAACAACAACAACAACAAACCATCACGCCGTTTCCCCGTAGGGGTAGGCAGAGAGGATAGAACGCCATAACACTCTATCTTGGCATACAGACCTCGCTTCCTCTACATTCATACATCTTCTTATGCACGCACGCCGATTATTTCTACTTTTAACATGTCCATCTTCAAGTATTTGATGGACTTGATCGTGCCATGTCTTTCTCGGTCTTCCTCGTTTTCTGCATCCATCAACATTTGCATCGTAGATCCTTTTAGTCGTTCTTTCGCTGTCCATTCGCTCTACATGTCCAAACCAACGCAGCACCCCTTTCTTGATTCTGTCGATAGTGCATGTCTCAGCCTTACACACTTCACGGATCTCGACATTTGTGCACCTATCATACATCGTTTTACCACATATTCGCCTGAGGGATCCTGCTTCTCTCAAAATTTCTATAATTTTTTACCTAAATTTACATACATTGTCACAAAAAATATCAGCCTTGGTAAATATATTGTTATATTGGTCGCATATTCTAGGTATTGTAGATTGTTTAAAATAGTTTGTTGACGCGTTTTCAGTGTAAAACAGAAGATTTTGTCTTGTCGGTCTAGATGGCACACGGAATGGAAGTCTTTCAAGTAGGTTTGGAGAATCAATTTTATTGTTTACTGGTCTAACATTATTCTTCGATTTTTAAGAGGGTTTATACCATGGTACTGCATACTTTCAGCATGATTAGAAAAGTAATATAGAACTCTAGGCATCTGCAGGGCTTGTTGACCTGTCATTTGTTGGTTTAAATGGCCACTTCACCATTCTGCCCATATTTGAACATCTATATTCCTTCAATTCTTTCATCTGTTGATGTTTGTGAAGTTAAAGACCTGAAACCTTTATTTGTGCGGGTGAGATTCATCTAATTGAATTATTTCACCTACATACTAGGCGTTGCCTAAATAAAGGTTTCAGCTCTTTAACTTCACAAACATCAACAGGTGAAAGAATTGAAGGAGTATAGATGTTCAAATATAGACAGAATGGTGAATGTTACAGTGTGTAAAGTGGCCACTTAAACCAGCCATTGACAGGTCATAAGCCCTGTAGATGCCTAGTCTTCTATATTACCTTCTCTAAAATGTTCTTTATTTCTATTGGAATATGTTAATATGAACAGCTCCCCAAGGAGTTGAATCCAGTCCTTGTCTACAAAAATTTGGACAAACTTAAAATATTGTTGACAGTAAGTAATAATTAAAAAAAAGAAAAACACTTTTTTTGTATACATGCAGAATCAAAAAAGCATGCTGTAATGTAAAATAATAAGTGAAACTTTACAAAGAAAAAAATAATAAATATGGATGAAAGAAAAATGATAGAATTAAAAAGCAAATTATAAATAACTTGTCAAGAATTGGAACAAAAAATGGTACTAACAAATTAGTGTTTAAAACAAATAACAAAAATTAGTTAACAGTAAGTATATATAAGATAATATTGTAGAGAATTTATTATTATACTCTACTTGATAGTAGCTATTTGTTAGCTCATGTAAAACATATTATGGTTGAATGGATTCAATGGATTTAACCTCAAGAAATAAATAAATAAAATAATTTAAGTTACTAACAATTTTTGGTTTATTACACACGAAAATACATAGATCAGAAATAATATTTAAGCGTGAATTTGAATACTGGTGAAGACAGAGAAGGGCGAGTGACGTGTTACGCGCCCTTATATAGGTCCATTGGGCACTGTGGCCATAGACAACAACTCTCTGGTCCCCACAGTATTATAATATACGCCACACAAAAATATTTTATAAATAATTTTTAAATTTTATCAACAATATTATTTATCGACGAGGGTGTCATTCTTTAGAAATATTAAATTACACTGTGTAACAAATAAATTAAGAACTTTTTAATTACTCGTACCATATCTTTGTATATCTGCTACCTATTTTTGTTTATAAACTTTATTTATGTATTATATAAGCAAATTTGTATTTTAAAAGCCCTATTTTAATGTTTAAAAAATAAAATTAAAATATAATATTTTGTAGACAAGGACTGGATTCAACTCCCGTGGGAGCTGTTGAACACAGATGTTCTTCATCTCTGTTGTAATATGTTAATATTAACAGCTCCCCAGAGATTTGAATCTAGTCCTTGTTTTGAACAAAAATTTGGACAAACTTAAAATACTGTTGATAAATCCACCCGGTCCATGAAGATGTACAGAAATTGAAAAAAAATATATAAAAATAATTTAGGCGTTGCCTAGTATGTAGATAAAATAATTCAATTAGATGAATCTCACTCGCATAAATAAAGGTTTCAGCTCTTTACTTTACAAACATCAACAAATGAAAGAATTAAGGACAAAAGATGTTCAAATATGGGCAGAATGGTGAATGTTACTCAGTGTGTAATGTGGCCACTTAAACCAGCCAACGACAGGTTACCAGCCCTATAAATGCCTAGACTTCCATAGTCCCATCTCAAAAATAACTTCCATCTCTGTTGCAACAAATTCAGTTCTAAATAACTCCCTAGGGAGGAAATGCAGCCTGTCTGCAAACATTTGGACATACTCAAAACATTGTCGATTTTACCAACTGTTGTAAGAAGTATTAAAATTGGGAATTTTTTTTTAGGCTTTGCCTAGTAGGGTGATTTGGCTCAGCCGGATGAATCTCACCCACATGATAAAGGTTTAAGCACTTTTACTTCACAAAAATCAAGAGATGAAAGAGTTGAGGGAATGTGGATATTTAAACATGGGCAGAATACTGAATGTTACAAAGTGTGTCAAGTGGCCACTTAAGCCGGCAAGTGACACGGACTATCTCTTCGTTCTAATAACGAGAGAACCCTTTTAATACCCTTTCATCACTCTAATTTTCTGGCCTCCTCTTTCACAGTAGTAGCTGCTCGATTGTGGAATAATCTCCACCACTAATGTTAGAGACGCCCCTTCTTTATTTACATTTAAGTCAAGATTGGAATGTCACTATCTAAATATTTAAATTGTTCCTTTATCCTTCTTCTTTCCTTCCCATCACTTCTCCTCTTTCAATAGTATAGTGTTAATATTTTTTTAGATATTTTTATTTTGTTGATATTTGTTTTTAATTTTTGTATAAAATTGTAAGATTCAATATGTCCATGTACTTGTAATTTTCTCAAACTGAACGGTTTGGGTAGGTAGGAATAAATTGCCTTAAGGCAATAAGCCCGCCCTTACATGTATATGTATATAAAGTGTCAAATAAATAAATAAATATCTTGATCATTTTTCTTTTGTTGCATGAAGGCAAGATGATCAGTCTTACACTTTCGGTACCAGTCCAGGGACTATGAAATATTCTAGTGTGAAAACACACTTTTAACCTTTTCCTCACTGAGCATCCAAAAATTACACATGATCCGAATGGGGGCACCAAACGACCCCAGCGCCCACTTGTATATGGCATCAGGAGAATAAAACGTTAGAAGTGTTTATGACCGCCCTTATATGTATATATATGAAATATGTTCATTAAGTGTTAAATAAATAAATAAGTAACAGTTCATAAGCCCCGTAAATGCCTAGACTTCAATAATCCATTCTCAAAAATGTTTTCCAAACTAAAATATAGCTCAGTAAACGAATCTGTGCGCGTTGTCATAAAATGAATTTGAGTCATTCTTGTTGACGTGTTTTTTTCAGAATTAACCCCTTGTTTACGAAGCGTATTTTGAAAGATAAAATAGCAAATCATGCTCACAACGAAATTGCCCAATTGAATAAGTTAGTTCCTCACTCTCCACGCTCTTGACAGATTTGTCACCCTGATTTCGCCCATTTGATGTCAGGGGTACATAATCATGGCTCTATTGTGGAATAAAAAAAAAGGAAAGGAATTGATGGTATCGACCAGAAAACAAATTTTAAATGGTGCTTCAAAATACCTATCGGACCTTTGTATTAGGGAAAATACGCGTCAAAGAAAATCTACTCTTAGGTCAGCATTTGATTCAGGGAGAGAAAACTTGTCGAAATCCGGCGCTCCCCAAACGCTAGGTTTGGAGATCGTGCTTTTGCCGTTGCCGGCCTCTCTGTTGCCCCTCTGTTAGATGTTCAAATATGGGTGGAATGGAGAATGTTACACAGTGTGTAAAGTGACTACTTAAACCTGCCATTTTTTTATTTTATTTTGTTTTTTACAATAAACATAATAATAAAACAGAGTATTAACAAAATAAAACATAATTACATAGCAATGAAATACATATTAATAAAAAAATAGTAAACAAAAAATCCCCTCAAAGGCATGGCCTGTTCGTGGGTATACAAGAAAATGTTAATGAATTTTTGCTCTTATAATAAATAATGGACAATAATATTTTTGTGGAACATAAGAAAGAAAAAATAAAATATTATGTAAAAGATAATATGGCATTTTTTTATAGTAATTAAAAAAGGAAATAAAAAATATTTTTAAAAAACACAAAAATATTCCTTATTATTAAAGGGCAATAAAATAAATCATAGAAAAAAAGAGTTCATATCTTTTGACAGGTCATAAGCCCTGAAGATGCCTGGACTTCTATATTACCTTCTCTTAAATGGTCTTCATCTTTGTGGTAATACTTTCTTTTTTTGCAACAATTCGCGAACCAACTTTAAAATGTACTCTCCTATACCCAGGATACACAGGTATAGAAATGAATTAGAACAAATATTCGATATCTTCAATACAAATTCTGTTCATGAATTAAAACGAATTCTCACTCGTTATTTTTTAGAAAAATAATGGATTTATTTAAAAATTAAATTTAACTTTGTTTTCTGGAAAACGTGATTTTTTATTTCTTTATTTAACATGTTCGATATAATTTTAAATTGTACATTGGTGGATTTATTGCCAAATGGCAACTTCTTCCAACCAACTGATGATGACGATTTCACTAAATAGAGGTATTGTTATTTAGTAATTTAACTATTTTTATTTATGTTTTATTGTTCAAAAAACTTTTATTTTTTTAAGTACTTATGTTGTATTAATTTTTTTATTATTATATTCTAGTCATTCTCAACTTTACTGTGTTATATTTATATTTATATTTAGTACATAAGATTTTCTCGTAGTTATCGCTTTCTTTTATTAAGAAATGTTATGTTTCTTTTTAACTTTTTGTATTATATGTTTACTAAATTGTTTAGTTTTAATTATTATATTATTTCATACTATGTACTGCACGTTTATTGTGCACTGCTGTGATTATTTCTGTAAATTATAATTTTTTTGTAAAAGGTTCTTTGAACCGTTGATGTATAAATAAATAAATAAATAAAATAAAATTGTAAAATAATATATAAAAAAAGATTATTCAAACAACCATTTGACCTTTTTTGGTGCAACTGGCTTCATAGCTACCCCTGGTGTTCGATTTTCGCAGGCAGCTCGAAACTTCTACAGTTCCACCCTGACACGGGGTGCGTATTGCATATTATTCCGCATTTCTATTATGAATTTGAGCACAATAGGAGATATGAAGGGCTGTCACATGCGTATTCCTGCGAGACGAATTTATACATTCATTGCCACTCAGTTACTCCGGAGATATACTACCGCTACTGCCCCTGCCATCGCGCCGTCTCCCCGCAGGGGTAGGCAGAGAGAATGGACCGCCACACACGTCGGATAAACGTGTGTGTATTCCTGTATATATATCCTGACATTCAAAATATAATTCAATGGAGCAAACAAAACAAATTATTCTTCAATGTTTCCAAATGTAATGGCATACACAAGAGCATCCAAAACAATATACTATCGTTATCTCGTGGACGGAGTGAGGCTTGACATCTTAATCAAAGTAAAATAATTATGATCAGAAATTTAAAGCGGGAAACATGCGTATAGTAAGTAATAACAAACAAAATTAAAATGAAGCGGGTATATTCCTTGGTACCTACACTCTACACTACGCACACAGATGCGTTTCTACTATCATCTCCCAGGGAACAGCCAAACGTGAATCAAGTGTTTTACAGTTATTTACTAGGAAAAAGACAATAGATCCTGTTTACTGCATACCAGAATAAAACAGGGACAAGTTTGAGTTTGAGTATCGTCTATTGTCTTGTTAACCTCAATAATAAGTTAAGGAATGCTATCTTTGTTTAGTTTTTTATATTTTACTTTTTGTGCTGTTACATGTTCACTTAATTGCCACACTTACTAATTCTATGCTTAATATTGCTTAATATTAATGCTTAATATTAATATTGCGTTTTTCTAAATTATTTTTTATTATTTAATTTTTAAAATCATTCTTATATTGTTGAAATTCCATTTGTCGATGCGTTTTGAAGCTGCAAGACTTTTTGTGATGATAGCTATCATATTATTTTTATCATATTATGTAAATGTTATCAACTATCAAATATCTAAATTTAGTAAATGAGGTCTAGAATTTCAACCATCCATGCGCTCAGTGGCTGCGAGACTTGTTGTTATCTAACTTCTATTTTTATAAATTTGCTTTTTATTTCGTTTTTTAAAATATCACTTAAACTCTAAACTTCATCGTCAAATTTTTATTTTAAAAAAAATGTAAATAGGGGCTAGATTTTTTATTGTCCGTGCGCTCTGTATCTGCAAGACGTGCTGTTATCTCGCTCCTGTATATCATAATTATTATATATCATAATTGGAGACGAGGAACTAGAATCCCAACCGTCTATACGCTCTGTAGCTGCAAGGCGTTCTGGGATATTCATTTATCGTACAACGCCTTTGAGGTGATTTTCACAGAAATGGCGCTATATAAATTATCCAAACATTAACCTTTCCTTTACTGTCCTAAAAACACCCTCGAGTAACGGTGATTTTAAAAAAAAATAGGAGTTGCTTTATTATTTACCTTGCTTATAATATACATACAAGGTTTATATTTCAAAAGTGGATTTTTCTGCATTTAAATTTCTTTAAATTTATCTTAACTGTTGGGATCAGGAGGGATATACTAATGTGAGCCAAGGAGCTTCTCAGCATTTTCTCATGTGAAGAGGAAACCACTTAAAACTCTTCAGGAGAAGCCGGCCTGTTGGCAGCAGTCAACAGGCCTGCTGTTCCACTAGAGGAGTGTTCGGCATTTTGTTCCCTACTTTGGTTTATTTTACCAATTGCCTGCACTATATTGACCATGTATGATACTACCTCTCGTGTGAGTTCTTTATTACCCATCACCGATGGGATTTCGCAAAGATTTTCACCCATGCTTCTGCATCGCGCCTCCAGATGTTGTCTTTGAACAAGTAACGGTGCTGTGTAGTCACAACACATTAATAAAACAATAGATTTAAAAAGGGAAAATTGAAATATTTATAGGGAACGGCTTTAATTAAGCACAATTTGTTTTAAAGATGATAATATTTTAAATCTAACTGCTGAAAACATGAAAAAACCATTGGTTATCGCTAACGACTCGGGCGAAACGTGCACCCGCGCCAACTTCCCGAAAGCTACTGAGTAGCTATATAGTACTGGACTACGTGACTGACTGAGAGTATACTTTTGATGATATTTGCGCACCGGGGAGGGAGGGTTAACAGTAAGAATATTACACAAACAAAAAAATCCCACAAAGGCATGGCCAGTTTGTGGGTTCGTGGTAAGTCTAAGCGTTTACAGGGCTTGTGACCTGTTATTGGCTGGTTTAAGTGGCCACTTTAAACACTGTGTAACATTCACCATTCTGCCTATGTTTAAACATCTACATTTCCTCAACTCTTCCATCGGTTGATTTTTGTGAAGTAAAAGAGCCGGAACGTTTATCGTGTGGTTGAGATTCATCCGGATGAACCTATTTACCCTATGTTATGTGGGTATTTGAAAGTCTGAGAGAGAGAGAGAGCAAAAAGCTAACTGAACTGAAGCCGACAAGGGACACGGAGATTCAGGCGGATTTTGATGGCGTCGACGTCGAGCAGTTCCGGTGTGCCCCACGCGGTGTTATTAGCGGTGAAAATGCAGCGTGAGTGCGTTCCCATTCCTTATTCAAAAATCCAGGCTCTACCATAGAGAACATTGAACACTCTTTAATTGAATAGTTGATGAGGAATAATCTTTTTATGGAGCAATCTTTGACTTGTACCCTGTGGCTATACATTCTAAAAGAGCCATAATTATTTGCCATTTTATTTTCACCCCCACCCCATAAGAACCCCTTGACAAACGAATTTACCAGTGTTGTGGGAAGCGGAAAGCTTAATTCCACTTAATGCTTAATGTCGATACACATTAGGGGCTTGGAGGGGTGTTATATACCTATAATATATCCTCGAACAATTATTTCATCACCAGCATTTCTCTGTACATACTCCGTGGTGCATAAGGCACCGCATCAGTACTACGATTGAAGCTGATCTTATTTTTTTTTAATGCACAACGAAATAAAAGGCATAAATTTAATGAGTAAATTTGTTTGTTTTTAACGCTTTTTGATTGGTTGTTATTTTTATTATTTTTTTTAGTTATCTTTATTTAACATAAAAACAAGAAATTGAACGTTTTAGGTTATTACTTGCTAAAAAAAGAATGAAGCTCTTGTGTTTGGCAAGTGTAGGTACTAAAGATAAATAAAAATTAAAATAAACGTATTTGCTTATAAATTATCTTAAATCAATACTATTACTCAATGAAAAAAAAAGGAATAAAGAGGAAAGGAGAAAAGAGGAGAGATGAAGGAAGAGAAAGGAGACGTTCCTTTAGACATGATTTAAACAGAGATACTGCAGTATCATCTTTGATGGTGGATGGGAGATGAATAATGCAAAAAAAATAAAAACAATAAGTATTAGACAAAATGACTCGCCTACAATCTGTATTGAATGCCGCAGCGAGACTTATTTTCGGAATCTCTAAGTTCAGTCATATCACTCCACTACTTCGGGAACTACACTGGCTACGTTTTCCACAGAGGGTCGAATACAAACTCTGATGGCTTATGTATAAGTCACTGCACAACTCTGCTCCGGAATTAATAAGAGAACTATGCATTCCAGATGAACTAGCTGACAGGCGTCTCACGCTTAGATCAGCTACGTCTACGGCGAGAGGAAAAGTTATTATACCTCTACGCAAACAGCGCACTAAATTTAGTGAACGCGCATTTGTGGTCGCAGGCCCTATGGCATGGAATGCTCTCCCAGCAGAGGTGCGAGGCTGTGAAAGTGAAGTGATGTTTCGGAAAAAACCTAAAACCCACTTGTTCTCTAAATCATTTGAGTAAATCCGTAGCATGTGACAACCAAATATATAATTTTAATTAAATAACTAATTTAAAATAATAACTATGTAAAGCGCCCTTGAGGTATTTTTTTTACGAAAATGGCGCTACATAATTTATCCATAATAATAATAAAAATAATAATAATAATAATAAGTAAATAAAAATTGAAAGAACAGTTTTGAAAATATATATTTTTTTGTTTATAAACATATGAACAAACAAACAAACAAACCATAACGCCGTTTCCTGTAGGGGTAGGCAGAGAGGATAGAACGCCATATCACTCTTTCTTTGCATACAGGCCTCGCTTCCTCTACATTCATACATCTTCTCATTCACGCACGCCGATTATTCCTACTCTTGACATGTCCATCTTCAAGTATTTGATCGGTTTGATCGTGCCATGTCTTTCTCGGTCTTCCTCGTTTTCTGCATCCATCAAAATTCGCATCGTAGATCCTTAAATAATTATAATTAATAAAAAAAAAATTAGAGCAACTCCGCTGGACAACCTAATGAAATTCACGAACTTTAACTACATAAACTTCTCTACAATACCGCAGAGTGTGTGCGGACCAACTACTGCTTCACAAAATTATGACGAGAATAGTTGACTGCACAAAACTACTTAGTTTAATAATGTTTAAACATGTGCCAGCCGGGATTTGTAGACGGTACCACCTGTTTCATCTACCAATAAGTAAAACATCGTATGTTAAAAATGCTTTTTTTCGTAGGACTTTTTCAGTGTACAATACAAAATTTAAAGATATAGACTACACAAACATCACCCCGTCAGATTTAAAATTAACACTAAAAATGCATTATGTAACTTGGTAGACATTATAAAAATAAATATGTACATCTCCCCTCCCCTCGTTATCCATCCTCTCTTCAAGCATTCTTTTCCTAATCCCGCCCAATTTACAGTAACTTAATGTTCTTAAAACAAATATAAAAAATTCTTTGATTATTGAAAAATATTTACGAGTACATGAAATTAACATTTTTATATGTATAAACTTATAAGTATTTATTTGATATGTAATATATTTTCTTTACTAACTTCGTATACTTTGTGGAAATCTGTTATTAGTTCTGAGTTTATACACTATATCTGTTTGTTTACTATAAATATGTATGTAGAACTGTTGATTTCCCAAATAAAATAATTGGTTCAGTGATGGTGAATTGCAACTTGAGTAGTGTTCAGAGTATAAAATACATACATGGGAATAACTCGGTAGTCAGATGGCAGAAGGGACCACCTGTATTTTTGTCTATGTTTAAGTTTTCAAAAGTTTTAATTAATATTTCAATAAATCAAAAAACCAGCGTCACTTAGAATGGTAATTAATTATTGAAAAGCAACACCAAAATCTTTTAGTTTGTGCTTTGAAGTCTTGAAATTGAGACGTATTTCAGCTCTCCTGGACATTTTTGAAAATTACAAATGGCCCCTTCTGCCATCTGACTACCGAACTATAGACCAGTATTTGAGGTGGGATGAACAAATTGAAACTATAACTGCAAAAATTGAGCGCTTGGTACTATTTATTTAATCCCTCTTAGAAATTGATTTAAAGTCCCGGATTGAAACACCTATACCATGCACTGGCAAATTCTGTTCTGACTTACGGTCTAATTGGATGGGGAGCTTGCGCAAAAACCGCCCTTAAACCTGTAGCAATTGCACATCTTTAATCCGAGTAGTTTAAAAAAATATATTTCGTTATCCAAGTGACTTGCTCTTCAAAGAATTCAGAGTACTGAATATTATTCAACAGTATGTATTGAGAATGGTAGTAGTTCTTATTCATCTTCTTAGAGGTGGGGGTCAGTACTATTCGAGCACCTGACGTCACTGCGACCTGTGAAGATCTATTGTGACGGGTCCCCGTGAATAGTTCTCGCCCTCCGAGCCCAGGTCTATAAAGAGCCTGTCTAACGTGTGGAAGGCGAGAGTTTAAATTCCCCTTCCAAGCCCAGGGGTGGTATCCTGAACCACTCTCGTGACATGAGATAGCAGTTTTCTCGTGCTACGAGAGTGATTCGGGATACCACCCCAGGTCTATAAAGAGCCTGGCTACTGTGTGGAAGGCGAGAGTTTCAATTACCCCTCCAAGCCCAGATCCGTAAAGTTTAGGACTATTGGGTAGGGGGCGAGCTCTTTAACATCCTCAGGTTTAACCAGCGGTTCCTCGAAGATGAGGCTCCTTTTATGATGTAAAGCATCACATTTACATAGAATGTGTAAAGGTGTTTCCTCATCACGGTAGTGGTTACACACATAATGGTGACGTGTAGCTAGTACACATAGCATCTAAAGTCCTTAAAATATAGCTTGATTAGAATGACAGTTTTCAGAAAAACTGACGACATAACGTAGTAACGTTTAAGGAATGATTTATATTGACACTCGAAAAATCATTCGTATCTGGCATGTTAATTTATTTTTTTAATATAATGCTTGACATATAAATCAACATAATTCTATGAAATCAGCTTTAAAACTAGAAATAAACTAAAATAAACCTAATTATTAACGACGTTCTTACAAGGTTAGATCATTTTGCAAAAACGTTAGAGATGGGACAAATTCATCAATCTAAATTGATCGAATAAAAAAATAATTAATTTGATGTTGTTCATGAAAAAAGTACAAATGTCTTATTTTTGGTGAATAATTTTCTTAAACACACTATAATAGGCTTGTTTTTGCGTTTTTATATCAATTTTCGGAAACAGAGCTCTATGTGATCAGTGATCAGTAATTTCCCATCACTATTGACATTAGTTTGGCAGCTGTCATTTTAATCAAGCTAAATTTTAAGGACTATAATAACTTTAATATCTCCACAAATATTATAAATTATGATTTAAGATTTTCGGTATTCCTTCCTTATACATTTACGTTTCAGTTAAAATATTTTGTTGTTAAATAATTAATGCTCATTGAGAACAGAACAAGCATTTTATCAAAAATCGGAGATAAATCACCAATACAATAGAAAGTTTACCAATGTGTCGCATGGGGTAAACCTAATTTATAATAATAATTGTCTTACATACTCTTTACGTCTCACTTTCGATAATACAGATATATTCGGGAGCAAGAAAAACAATTTTACGCGTCACACGCGTTAGCAGCAAAGTTTCTCGTAATTCTCCCAGACGCCAGCTAGCAGGTACCCGACTTTCATCAGGGGCGAATCTTTCGCCCGCGCTGAAAGCATGAGCTAATGTTTTAAGCAATCAGATTTAAAATATTATCACTTTTGACTTAAAATGTTACCAATTTAATCAAATGCCTTGGGGAGCTTGAATGCAAAATAAACACTCGGATTGCTGCGACTAATAACCTAGCTGAGCTCCTGAACTGTAATGATACACGAAGAGAGACCGTTCGATTCATTACAGGGACGATCAAGCAGGCTAAGTTATTCAATGGTGGTATCTAGCTCCTTTTGTTTTTTTGTGTCCAACTTTTACTTTTTTAAAATTTTTTATTATTTGTTAATGTAATATTTCTAGAATTTTTCTGTTTATTCTGATTCTGCTTTATTTTTATTATTGTAAGTCTACGGTGAAAAATTTTGAAGTCAACGGAATATAATTTAAAGATAAATGTATTCGATAAAACCTTGCACATAACAAAAGCAAGGTACAAATAATTTGCAACTACAAAAAAAAAAAAAAAAAAAAATCAAATGCCTTTGAATAATACATTTTTCCGATTTGAAATCTCTCATTTTTTCAATCGGTAATATTAAAAAAAAAAAAAATATTTGCATTTTTATGATTTACCCAAATATTTAATTTCGAGGGCCATTTTCAAGAGTTGTGAATAACTCACTATTCGAAAATGGGAATCAAGTTGGGGTAGGGTGGAATTCGAACCACGGACCTTTGATATGTGAGTCCGAGATACTAGCCACAGGACCACAACCCAACTCACTAATGACTACACAACACCGTAACGCGCGGATGTTTTTGGGACAGTAAGGGAAAGGTTAAAGGAGGCTAAAGAAGATGCATTTTTTATATCAGAAGGATAAATCAAATTCTCGGCAATTATTATTTGTGCGCAAGAGTTATGAAGAATGTAGTGACCGATAGAGGTTTCGGTTTCATCCAGTTTTATTTTTAACCAGTTTCGATTTGGGCCAATTTCAGTTTCGGCCAGTTTCGGTTTCGGCCAGTTTCGGTTTGAGCCAATTTTGGTTTCGGCCAATTCGGTTTCGGACAATTTCTGTTAAGGGCAGTTTCGGCCATATTCGGTTTCGGTCAATTTCGGTTTCAAGCAGTTTCGGTTTGAGCCAATTTTGGTTTCGGCCAATTCGGTTTCGGACAATTTCTGTTTAGGGCAGTTTCGGCCATATTCGGTTTCGGTCAATTTCGGTTTCAAGCAGTTTCGGTTTGAGCCAATTTTGGTTTCGGCCAATTCTGTTTCGGCCAATTTCTGTTTAGGGCAGTTTCGGCCATATTCGGTTTCGGCCAGTTTCAGTTTCGGCCAGTTTCGGTTTTAACCAGTTTCGGTTTCAGCCAGTTTCGGCCAGTTTAGGTTTCGGCCCAAAATTGGTCGGAGTCCTTATTCTGCCACTTTGTGTTCCCACCCCTATTCTACCACTATTCCTAGGCATAACTTTATAAGGCCCGTCATGTTTTCGTAACGATTTTTTAACCCGATTAACGCAGGTGTCGCACGTTCGCGTAATTTGTAAAAAACGAATCATTAGGGGTAGATTTTAGTTTACACAAGGGGTTAACGCGATTATAACCCCAGTTTAAAAAAATATTGATAAAGTAAAATTAACGATTTTATAATGTCCACCTTTGTGTAGTAGTTGTGGCGTTTGGTTACCATGCGCAAGTTTTGGTATTTGATTCCCGATGTAACGAAATACTGTGAGGACAATAATAAAATATTGTCCTTGTAGAGAATAGGTGTTATGCAGGCGTTATTTTTCATTATCTATTTAACTTTTGTACATAAGGTTATTTGTACATCGGCGGGCTTATTGCCAAATGGCAATTTCTTCCAACCAACCAATAAAATTAAACTTTTATTTTTATAATTCAAGTTACAGAACATATTCAATAGAAAAAAATATTAAAAAGCTGAAGATATATAAAAATAGAAATAAACGTATTTGTTTATAAATTACCTTAAATCAAAACTATTACTCAATAGGAAAAGGGAAAAAAGAGGAAAGAGGAATAAGGAAAGAAGAAGAAATTAAGGAAGAGAAAGGAGATGTTTTTTCAGACGTGATTTAAACAGAGATAATGTAGTAACATCTTTGATGGTGGATGGGAGATGATTCCACAGTCGAGCCGCATGGGCACTTTATGCGTTAGAGAAAAAAGAGGAATTGTGGAGGGGTATTAAGAGAGTGCCTTGAGAGTTAGAACGAAGAGGTAAACCATGAGCTGATAAGCGTTGAAATTTTTCACGCAGGTATATAGGAGCGTTAGGACTATGAAGTACATTGAACTGAAGTAAGAGGGAGCGATAGTCTCTCCGCTATCTAATTTTGAGCCATTTCAGTTGCCTATGATAATCAGAAATGTGACCATATTTCCTAAGACCAAAAATGTACCTTATACATGTATTCTGAAGTCGTTCAAGTTTATCGAGTAGCTCACAGCTTAAATCAGTCTTGGAAACATCAGCGTAATCTAGAATGGGTAGTAGTAATGCTTGTACAAGGGTGCATTTAGTATCTATTAATGGGTAAGAATTTTTGCAACCTTCGAAGTGAGTGTCGACTGAAAAATATTTTCCGGCTTAATTCATTAGTGTGAGCTCGCCAGCAGAGATGTTCATCCATTTGTACTCCTAGATTTTTTACGGATTTCCTGTATTGAATATAAGTACCATTGACATTAAGAGGATTAAGTGAAAATAGTTATATGGGCGGCATTTGGTTTTCACTGAGTATATAAACGATCTCTAGACAGCCTTTATACTGTTGAATGTGGCGCCTGCAATCCTTAACAGCACTGGATTTTAATAAGCCCCCAACTATGATAGCTCCGTAGGGATAGGAATCCAGCCTGTCTACAAACATTTGGGAGTACCCAAAACATTGCTGATTAAACTAAGTGGTAAAAAAAGAGTGACTGCGGCCAACAAAAAGAACGGCGCACAAAGCACAGTAATTGCTAAAAAAAAACGTGTCAATCGAAGCTAAACTGGCAGAGCACACCGGGGTTTCAGTCCCGACTCTTATGTTTGGAAGTGGAATGTGGAACTGGGAGAAGAAGAATTAAAACGATGTGATCTCTTAGACGAATGCGTGGGAAATCAATATATGACAGGGTTACGAATGATGTTATCAGGCGAGAGTGCAAATCTGAGACAGATATAATTGATAAGATTAAAAAGGGTCTCTGATATGGTTTGTTCATGTAGAATGAATGGATGACGAAATAATGGTAAAGCAGGTATATATGGCGAGAATTAAAGGTTACGGGGGACGAGAACGACTATGGAAGACGTGGCATTCTTTCTCTCGTGGGTTTCTTAAACGCGTCATAAGTATGAAAATACTAAGTTAAATCAATTCTTACTTCTCATATTTATTTGAAACAATTAAAAAAGTCATTTTTGGATAATAATTTTGCCAACATTGGCCTTTATAGAGAGCCACATTCCAATGTTCGCACATGTACCTACAGCGTCTCACTCCTTTTTTTGTGCTTTGTATCCTGGAGCCGAGTAAACAAGTGATTATAATAACCACGCGTTGTGTCCCGGTCCTGTGTTTTTACGTAGTTATCAGCAGCGAAAAAGTACTAATAAAAGTCACTAGATGTCAAAAAAATGCACTTTTTTGAACAGCTGGTAAACCACGTGTTTACATGGCTCCGGGATACAAAGTGTTAAGTCGGAGTATTAGAATGAAGGAAAGGAGCACGTGAATGGACCTACCTTTGAATGGATGAGGATGTTCTTCAATATTGGTGCCCTGGATGAGGAAAGTTCACTATGATTAAGATATTTAAGGATTTATGATAACTTTCACAATGACGCGCGACAAATCCAAGAATTCCTATCAATGTGATGGAATGTCAAAATTTTGTTTATAATGTTCCAAATTCAAAATTAAGTTAGGTAGGTACCATGAGGATGGGTTGAGGGAAGAATGGGAAACAAAAGTAATCGGCCGGTAATAATACCGATAAATGCTGTTTTTAAGGCCCTAATTTCATTATATTATACGTTTGTCAGAAGCCATTTGGAATACGCATCTCAGATATGGAATCCCCAGAATGCCATATATCTAACAAGAATATAAAATATTCCAAACAAATTTATAAAGAACCTTAAATACAAAACCGGTATTTCTGATGCATCAACTCTCGCTCCTCCACCTACCATGGAATCACTTCTCTACAATGCCGCAGAGTGTGTGCGGACCGACAACTGCTTTACAAAATTATGACAGGAATAGTTGACTGTACAGAACTATGTACTTAGTATAATAACAATACATGTGCCAGCCAGGATTTGTAGACGGTACCACCTGTTTCATGTACCAATAAGTAAAACATCGTATGTTAAAAATGTTTTTTTTCATAGGACTTTTTCAGTGTACAATACAAAATTTAAAGATGTAGATTACACAAACATCACTCTGTCAGATTTACAATTTACACTAAAATTGCATTATGTAACTTGGTAGACATTATAATAATAAATATGTACATCTCCCTTCCCCTCCTTATCTTCTCTTTAAGCATCCTTGTCCTAATCCCGCCCAATTTACAGTAACTTAATGTTCTTAAAATAAATATTTTATTATTGAAAAATATTTACTAGTACATGAAATTAACATTTGTATATGTATAAAGTTATAGGTATTTATTTGATATGTAATATATTTTCTTTACTAACTTTGTATACTTTGTGGAAATCTGTTATTAGTTCTGAGATTATACTCTATATCTGTTTGTTTACTATAAATATGTATGTGGAACTGTTGATTTCCCAAATAAACAATAAATAAAATAAATACGGAACACCCACATAAACAAAGGTTAAACCATCTTAACTTCAATAAATGTACCAAGAATTTTCACTAACAAGCTTGAATAAAAAATTGCTTACATTAGCTCACACGGACATTTGGGCACCGAGCCTTTCACGAGTGGGTACAAAGGATCGGAAGATAATTGATTTCGGAGGGGGGTCCTTTTACCCGCGCCCGGAGCCTAACTGCCTTTTCGTTGTGCGATCGTTTAATCCAACAATTTACAGTATTATAATCTGAGGCGTGAAGAAGAGGCGTGGTCCAATCCCGAAACGTCTGTCCATTGTGTGTTTAGTATGTCCCGAAATATCGCTGTGATATGAATTGGTATTGTGTTCTTATTACCAGCGCAGTGGCGTATATTTTTAATTTAATAAGGGCCATAAAATATTTTTTTTTTTTCAACAATTAACGGTACAAGTACCTTTTACATTACATACATACATAAGTATTCACAGTGGAGTATATACAGTAACAACTTTTTCAATGCTTACTTAGAAAGAACAAAATTAAAATATTGATTCCACACTAAAATGTTTTACAAGTAATTGTTTATAAGCTGGAAATTTCAATAAAAATATGTCACCTAAATCCAAATAATTATTACCCAGCGCATGTAGACGATTCAGTACTGAATTGCTAGAATATATTGAGATATGATTGTTGCAGTGATAAAGTTGAACTAGCCTAGTCACTCTAACTGGTACTTTAAAACCAATGAGGGCCAAAATTTCAGGGCTGTCCAATACTGAATTAACGATTTTAAATAGAACTAATAAATCATTAATAGTTCTCCTGTCCATTGATTTAATCAGATTTAATATATTTAATAAATAATCATAGTTACGAAATTCATTACGTATTCCTAATTTAAAATTAACATATCTCAAAAACTTATTCTGAACTCTTTCTATGGTAATTTGGTGAGAGGCATAATAAGGGCTCCATATTGTAGAATTATACTCCAAGATGCTTCTCACCAAGGAGGTGTATACAATTTTCAAAGTGTTTATATTTTTAAAGTCCTTAGTGATGCGCAAAATAAACCCAAGCGTCTCCAAAGATCTACTTCTAATATCATTAATGTGACCGATAAAAGACAATTTCTGATCAAAAATCACACCCAAATCCCGCATCTCAGTAACTGAATCCAATGCAGTGTTACCGATTGAGTAGTCAAATAAAATAGGATTTTTCGTCCTGAAAAATCTCATGATGTGGCATTTTTTTATATGCAATTGAAGGTTGTTAATAGAACACCATACAGACAACTTATCTAAATTATTTTGCAATATAGCACAATCTTCAACATTGTTAATAGTCCTAAAAATCTTCATGTCATCTGCAAACAATAATACTTCGACTCCTTCAAATATGTCAACTATATAATTTATAAATATTAAAAACAATAATGGGCCCAGGTGCGATCCCTGTGGAACCCCGCTAGTAGCAAGAAAAGGATTTGACAAAGTATCACAAATTTTCACTGTTAGTGTTCTCTCAGTCAAATAATATAATATTGTGTACATTAAAACAATTAAAGCAGTTATAACTAAAAGTTATTATTGTTACCAAAAACATTTTTCACTTCGTGGTATGACGTTTTACACTTGTGTTTATAAATTTGTATAAACCACTTTGACCGATTTAAAGGTTACTACCTCATCGTCAGGTATCAAACTAACTTATAATTACACGCGTTGCTATTTGTACTATAAAATATTGTATGAAAGAGACAGAAAAATTAAAAAAAGCGAGAGAATTCTAAAAAGAAAAAATAAATTAATGAGAATGAGAATTCCCTCTACATTCAATACGGAAAGTCTTTATAAAATATTTGATGTTTATACAGTAGACACTCTTTATAAAATAAATTCTATTACACAAATTTATAAAGAAGAAAAAATAAAAGAATTTGAGATGAATGGTTCACTCAGATACCAACATAATATTAAAATTCCTAAATTCCACACAAGTCATGGTCAAAATAGCTTTGTCTTCAGAGGTGTAAAAAATTATAATAATCTTCCCAATGAACTAAAAACTATTAAAAATAATATATAAATTAATCAATTTTAAGTTAATCTAAAGAAATTTTTTGAACATGTGTAAAAACAACACTAAATTTTAAATTGAAAATTTTAGCGGAAATGTATATTAACATATTACAACAGAGATGAAGAACATTTAAGAAAAGGTAATATAGAAGTCTAGGCATCTACAGGGCTTATGACCTGTCAATGGCTGGTTTAAGTGGCCACTTTACACACTGTGTGACATTCACCATTCTGCCTATATTTGAACATCTATATTCCTTCAATTCTTTCATCTGTTGATGTTTGTGAAGTTAAAAAGCTGAAACCTTTATGTATGCAGGTGAGATTCATCTAATTGAATTATTTCACCTACATACTAGGCAACGCCTGAAAATGTTATTTTTTCAATTTCTATACTTCTTCATGGACCAGGTAATTTATCAACAATATTTTGAGTTTGTCTAAATTTTTGTAGACAAAGAATGGATTCAACTCCCTGGGGAGCTGTTATTATTAACATATTACAACAGAGATGAAGAACATTTAAGAAAAGGTAATATAGAAGCCTAGGCATCTACAGGGCTTATGACCTGTCAATGGCTGGTTTAAGTGGCCACTTTACACACTGTGTAACATTCACCATTCTGCCTATATTTGAACATCTATATTCCTTCAATTCTTTCATCTGTTGATGTTTGTGAAGTTAAAGAGCTGAAACCTTTATGTATGCAGGTGAGATTCATCTGACTGAATTATTTCACCTACATACTGTTGTAATATGTTAATATAAACAGCTCCCCAGGGAGTTAAATCCAGTCCTTGTCTACAAAAATGTAGACAAACTCAAAATATTGTTGAGAAATGTATATGACAAGATGGCAACACTACCCGTTTGCTGTGTCAGTTGCTGCTCGGATTTCGTCGGGGCGGTTCTTTTGCGCACACCGAGAGCATGAATAAATGTATTTTTTTCATGTTCTTAGCAATTAGATTAAAAATACCATCACTTCTGACTTCAACTATAAATAATTGAAGCAATTGCCGATGAATATTACACTTTTACGATTTAAAATCTCTCATTTTTTGCATGTGTAGTGACTGCACAGCGCCGTAATGCGCGGAAGTTTTTAGGACAGCAAGGTAAAGGCTAGGTCATAATGATAAGGAAGTAATTCCGAAACCGGGCTACGTATAACTAAAATGTATCGTTTCTCTGTAGAGACGCCCCTGCTCATTATTTTGGGCGTGTCTCAGTATTTAATTTATGACTTATGACAAACGATAATACGTCGCAGTGAAAAAGTTGACATTAAATTTGTTCCCCGAAGTAATTGGTTTAAATCGTCCTCCACACAATCAGAGGGGTGACTTTTGGCAGGCATTAACAGACCGAATGATAATAAAATAAAAATATGCGAGCTATGAAAGCTGGCGTACAAGAAAACAATTAAATTGTTAACAATTCTTCATGTTCTTCATGTCTGTTGTAATATGTTAATATAAACAGCTCCCCAGGGAGTTGAATCCAGTCCTTGTCTACCAAAATTTGGACAAACTCAAAATATTGTTGATTAATTACCTGGTCCATGAAGAAGTATAGAAATTGAAAAAATAACATTTTCAGGCGTTGCCTAGTATGTAGGTGAAATAATTCAATTAGATGAATCTCACCCGCATAAATAAAGGTTTCAGCTCTTTAACTTCGCAAACATCAACAGATGAAAGAATTGATGGAATATAGATGTTAAAATAAGGGCAGAATGGTGAATGTTACACAGTGTGTAAAGTGGCCACTTAAACCAGCCATTGACAGGTCATAAGCCCTGTAGATGCCTAGACTTCTATATTACCTTGTCTTAAATGTTCTTCATCTCTGTTGTAATATGTTAAATCAAATTGTTGTTGTTTAGCACAAAAATAACATTTTTTATACTTGAAATTAATATCCTGATCCTACCTACATGTCCTACGTCCTTCCAAATTTAAATTGTTCATGTCATACAGTCTGTTTTTCTCTTTATTTCGTCCATATATGTTTTCTTTAATTCTCATCTACATCTTTATATATATATATATAATTCCTCTGTACGTGTGATGTCACTGAACTTCTTCTAAACGGCTTAACCGATTAACGTGCGGTTTTCAGAGAAATATAGATCTTTGCGCTGTGCGTGTTCGTAGATATGAAAATCTTCAATCAAATAAGCTAGGAGCATAAATGTTTGATACATCGATCTACCAGGGTTGCATTCGAGGAGAATGCATTTACAAAAAAATGGAAAGATGTTGGTTTTTTATGTTTACCCCTCCGTTGGTGAGAAGATCGGAATTTGACGTTTGCAAAAAGAATGCCATATTTGAAACAATATTAATTTTATGTTTTGGATTTTAACCATAAACAAGTACCTAGGTACCTACTCGAATTCAATATTTGAATATAAACAATTTTTAGTTTTGGAATTTAATCACAAACAAGTACCTAGGTACCTACTTATCGATGAAAAGTATTTGGCCAACGTTCAGGACAACGTCTGTCGTTTGCGCTAGTATATATATATATACATATATATATATATATTTTAATAACATAACTATCTAATATAATTTGATATCTATTATTGTATTTAAAATGAATTGAGTTTTTTTTTGTAACGTTCTAAATATCTGAATAAAATAAATAAAAATGAAAAAAAAAATATTTTTAATTTATCAACAGACAATGTCCATTTTTATAATTTACAAGGTTTAAATATAACAATAAAAGAAAACTTTAAGTTTGTCCAAATTTTTGTAGACAAGGACTGGATTCAACTCCCTGGGGAGCTGTTTATATTAACATATTACAACAGAGATAAAGAACATTTAAGAGAAGGTAATATAGAAGTCCAGGCATCTACAGGGCTTATGACCTGTCAATGGCTGGTTTAAGTGGCCACTTTACACACTGTGTAACATTCACCATTCTGCCTATATTTGAACATCTATATTCCTTCAATTCTTTCATCTGTTGATGTTTGTGAAGTTAAAGAGCTGAAACCTTTATTTATGCGGGTGAGATTCGTCTAATTGAATTATTTCACCTACATACTAGGCAACGCCTGAAAATGTAATTTTTTCAATTTCTAGAAATTTAATTTATTAAACATCAACGGTTCAAAGAACCTTTTACAAAAAAATAATAATTTACAGAAATAATCTCAGCAGTGCACAATAAACATGCAGTACATAGTATGAAATAATAGAATAATTAAAACTAAACAATACAGTAAACATATAATACAAAAAATAAAAAGAAACATAATATTTCTAATTAAAGATCGCAATAATTATGAGAAAATCTTATGTTCTAAATATAAATATAACACCGTAAAGTTGAGAATAACTAGATATAAAATTGAAAAAATAATACAAAATTAGTATTAAAAAAATATATAAGTTTTTTGAGCAGTAAAAAAAAAACTTAAATTAACTAAATAATACCTTTATTTAGTGAAATCATCATCATCAGTTGGGTGAAATAAGTTTTTGGAGCCATTTGGCAATAAATCCACCAATGTACAATTTAAATTATGTATATGTTAAATAAAACATTTAAGTTTGTAAGTGAAAATTCTTGATGGAAGTTCACTGTAATTTATTATATAAATAAAACACGAGTGATACTTTAATCCACAAATTTGGAATATCCAGTGACCGGTTTCATCGCTTTCGCGACATCTTCGAGACTGGATGAAGATGTCGCGAAAGCGATGAAACCGGTCACTGGATATTCCAAATTTGTGGATTAAAGTATCACTCGTGTTTTATTTATATAATAAATATGTTAAATAAATAAATAAAACATCGAGTATTCCAGGAAACAAAGTTAAATTTTCTATTTCAAAATATAGAAAAAGGACGTGCGAATTGAAGAATTATTTTTTCCAGAAGTACTTTGAATAAATAATGTTAGTTTATAGAGAATGCGCATCTTGAACATATACCTTTTAATATTTCACCGTTTTTGCTTGCATTTAAATGTTATTTGTGTTTTTTTCTTTTTATATACTTTTTTTGGCTTGTATACATAATTTCAATTTTTTCAACGTTTTTGATAAACAAAATTAACCTGTATTGGGTGTGCGCATATTTTGTTAATTAAAAAAAATGATTTTATTTTGTACTAGTTCAGTATGTATATATACATCCATGTAATTTTTAAACTTTTTCAATTTTCTTTCCCAGATTGCATAATGTAAACATTATTTTGAATTTATTTCCATGCCTAGTATTCTGTTTATTCTGTTATTTTCAAGTATTTTTCATACCCTTTTTAATTTGTAGTATATCATAATTTTAATTTTTCTGCTTTTGTTAAATAATATTATAGTTTAAAATTTAAAAACGTCTCTAAAAAAATTATTATCTGTATGTCCCTAAATGAGTTTTTTTTTAAAAAACTCCTTGGGAATATTGTATATAATTATGTATAATATGTTTTCAATATAATAAAAAAAAAAAAAAAAATATATCTAAAAATAAATCCATTATTTTTCTAATAAATAACGAGTGAGAATTCGTTTAAATTCATGAACAGAATTTGTATTGAAGAT
This sequence comes from Micrasema longulum, assembly GCF_059751315.1. Taxonomy (NCBI): domain Eukaryota; kingdom Metazoa; phylum Arthropoda; class Insecta; order Trichoptera; family Brachycentridae; genus Micrasema; species Micrasema longulum. The sequence continues at coordinate 234,378 of NW_028277694.1, read as the reverse complement.
ATCGAATATTTGTTCTAATTCAATTTTAATAATTAATATTGAAATAAATGAATTGAATTGAAGTGAATGAATACAGAGGAAATGCTATGCAAATATAGAGTGACGTGGCGTTCGATCCTCTCTGCCTGTCCTTACGGGGAAACGGCGCGATCGCTTGTTGTTATTTTTGTGTATATGTCAACATTCACATTCCTTGTAGTCGTTTCAAAGATTTCCCCGTAAGAGAAGCGTTAACTCCTTTAGTGCAAGTCATCAGAAGTCATTAACTGATAATTATCACAGAACCTAACAATGGTGTTTGTCTCGCGCTGCTAAATGGGTTAACTCCACCACGGATTACGGACCTTTCATAATAAGACCTGAGAGAATCGCCACTCGGTGGCGCGGCTGAAATACTTGTCGTTAAAAATTGACAATTACCGTTCAAAAATGTTGAATAGTAGTAACTTAAAAATGAGCAACTGAAAAAAAAAAATTCAACAATGTTTTAATCAACACAATTCGCTTAACCTTTCCCTTAAGCTAGGGTTTCCTAGGACAGCGGTGCCCGTATCTTTACGGCCGTAGTGAACGGTGATGCGGTGGACAGCCGTCGTAACGGTGACTAGAGAGTTGTTTCCTAGGAAAACGGTGTTGATAACACCGTTTAAAAATAAAACCACTCTCTAGCAACCTCTACGACGGCTGTCCACCGCATCACCGTTCACTACGGCCGTAAAGATACGGGCACCGCTGTCCTAGGAAACCCTAGCTTTACCGTCCTAAATACACCCGCGCGTTGCGGTGATGTGTAGTCACTACACATTAAAAAAAATAAAACATTAAAAAATTTAAAAATGGACTATTTATAGGGAACGGCTTTAATTAACCATAATTTAATTAAAATATGATAATATTTTAAATCTAACTGCTGAAAACATGAAAAAACCATTGGTTATCGCTAACGACTCGGGCGAAACGTGCACTCGCGCCAACTTCCCGAGAGCTACTGAGTAGCTATATAGTACTGGACTACGTGACTGACTGAGAGTATACTTTTGATATTTGTAATTTATCCCCGATTTCCGATAAAATGCGTTTTTTGTGCCTAATAAGTACTTATTATTTAATAACAAATAATTTCAGTCGATACGTCAATGTGTAATGGAGGAATACTGAAAATTTAAACCCAATATTTATTATATTTATAAGGATATTATAGATATTAGACGCAACGTGTACTAGCTACACATCGCCGGGGAGGGAGGGTTAAGGGGTGATTATTTTTTATTTTATTTTATTTATTGGGGATATCAACAGTAATACATGTAACAAAAATACAACAAATAAAATATACAGAGAATAAAACCAAAGACAGATATCCACAGAAATACATTAAATACACGTACAATACATACTAGTGTGTTTGTGTGAGTGTAAGTGAGTGAGAGGGTGTGTGTTATATTGGAATGAGGGTGGACATGTGTGTAAATATTGCACAAGTGTCAAGTGTCGAAAATATAAATATATTTAAAATATTAAGAATTACAGATAAAATATAATAAAATAAAATAAAATAACATAAAATAATACTTTATTATTGAAACTAAGTATAAGACAAAAAAGTATGTTTAAAGACGCGCATTTTAAATGTTATTTTTTTACAATCAAATGGATCAATAAGGGGAAGTTCAAATTATATTCACTGACAAAACGTATAAGTGGAGAGTTCTGGGCATAGTTCGTACGAACTGCTGATACATGAAATAGTGTGACTTAATAATATAATTTATCGTAGCCGTCCACTCAAGTAGCGAATGCCAAATCAAAATCAACGATGTTGTAACAGATTGGTTTAAGGTCACCACCGGAGATCGCCAAGGTTGCGTCCTTGCACCGGTCCTTTTTATGATCCTCGTGGACTTCATCCTAAGGAAGACAATTCTACTAAATTGAGGAATATCAATCTCCTCCCAAAAACTCCTGTATGGTATGCCGATGATGCGGTTATAATTGACGATTCAGTCACGGGTCTTCAAGCCACTGTAGATAGCCTAAATAGGTAGGTACTCCACATGCATGGGTTTAAAAATCAATATTGCAATAACCCATTTACCGTGTAACACTTCATACATTGATGCCCAAAACCTTCTGACTCTGTCAAACCATGTCATCAATCTAGTAATCTTGGCTATCCTTTTCACCTCCATTCTGGCATCCTGCTCTATTAAATTTTCTATTTTCTTCATTACTGGCCTCGATTGGCCGACCGGATAGCTCATCGTCTTCTACACTTTCTCTGCCCCTCTTAAATTCACTGGACCACTTTTGAACTGTCGATAATGAAGGAACAGACTCCCCGTAAACTTCTAACATCTCTTTGTTGATAGTTTTCTGCTTTTTTCCTTGTTTGGTGAGGAATTTTACAACAGCACGGTACTCGAGTTTGTTTAACTTTGCGAAATGACTCATCTTGCTTGTTCGGGGACAGCTACTCAATGACTAATGATCCGTTTGTTATGAAACTCGGTACTTATACTAATAATGAGTGCAATATAACGAGGTAATTAACTATTCAAAAGGGTCGAGAGTTTCAAATACCTGGGAGTACATGTTACGCAGCATTAAAAAAAACTGAGAGTGCGGCTAGGAATAACAGGCGCCACATTCAATAGTATGAAGGCTGTCTGAAGATCGGATATTTACTCAGTGAAAACCAAATGCCGCCTATATAATGCCAGCATAACACCTACTCTCCTCTATGGCTGCAAATTGTGGCACCTCACTAGGGCCCGAAACAGCGAAATTCCGAGTTTTGAGAATAGTTTTGTAAGGAATGAAGTAATAAGAGAACGGACCCAGCAAACTCCGGTGACAACTATCATCAAGCGGAGGCAATACGGCCGGCTGGGCCATATACCACGGATGCCTCCTGAGAGCATTAACCACGCTTGCCTACTTTACACGGCTTCAGTTTCTCGACGTTCTGGACGTCCACTGCTGACGTTTGTCGGCAGCTCATATCAGAATTGCGGGTTCGTCGGTACTAAATTGAATTCTCACACTTTTTTGAAAAAAGCATTTAATTTCATTTGCTTTGATTGTTGCTTCCTTTCTTGCAGAATCATAGCATAAACTACAAATATTTAATTATTCTTTTAATTTTAATAATACTAAAAAAATATATATCTAATCATACCTTTTTATTTTTCTTAAAAACAGAACAAAAACTAACTCCGAAACCATTTCAGACACACAATAGGCTGCTCGCGTACACGGAAACAGAATAAAACAACGTGTAAAAGTGTGTCTGCTATTAGAATCGCGGCGCCTGCTGTCGTCTGGTGTCGGCCAAATCGGGGAATCCCACGCCGACACCAACCGGCGTAATTGTAAATTGGCGTAAATCGAACGGGCGTAAAACGGCATTTACCTGTATAAGTTTTTTTTTTAATTGATAAATGCTCTAGTTTGAACGGTCCCACAAGCCATTTACAAAAGAAAGACAAACGTATCTATAATTGAATTCGACGATCGACAAAAAGAAGGCGGAATAAATTTGTGATTCTAAATACAATAACAATGAATTTTCTAATGATATGCAAAATACAAAAATCCCTTCTCAATCGCGATAAGAGCTCTTTCTCAATAACAATAGGCGACTAGTGTAAACGAGCTTGAATTATTTAAAAAGATATTACCTATGCAAAAAAATATGTTGGACACCGATTGAAACAATTTTTTTCGCAGAAACCGAATTTCGATTCTGTTCTAGTTTCGGCCCAAACATGAGTCGAAACTTATTTAAATAATATTGGTGTTTTTATAGATATTTCTTGATAAAGCTCCGTAGAGTTAGAGTAATATTTGAGTATTCACCAATGTAGAATTTCAACAATAATTTTCAAAATAAACCTGTATAAATGAAATCAATATTTTTATAATTATTACATTAATTTTAAAGTCATACCCTTACAAATGTTTCTAAATAATAGAAGGTTTTTCCCCAATATAACCAAAATATTCCTCTAATATACTCAGTATACCCTAATTGAATTTCAATTACTCTACTTATTTTTCTTGTATAGAAATCCACAAACATAAAATAGCAATTATTTTGAGTATATAAGGAAACTTTGTAAATATTTAAGTTAGTTTGTTTGAAAATGTCCTAACAAGACGAAACGCGTCACAATATACCCTTAGTATATTTTATAAAAAATAAAGTAGAATTACAATCCAATAAACTTGTTTTATTTTGGATACATTACCAAATTAAATATGGAATTCTCCCAATTGTCTGCATACACAATAAATAAGTACTATTTGTTCCTGGCCAGAGCCGGAGCGCCGCTCCGGTGCGCTCCAGCCCGACTACACTACTGGAAATAAGGGACGCTGTTGGTAAAATGCTGGCTGGCGATAGGGTCTCCTGGAGGCAACTGGTGATGTCCACATGCCTTACTTAGGAGCGGATGAGGAAAAGAAGAAGAATTGACTTGTAATAGAAACTTTCAGTACTTCAACGGTGTTACTGCAATCTTGTGCAATCTCATGATGACCACGCTGCCGCCCCGTCCGTCTACCACATGGCCAGTTGTTTTCCTTTCCGCCGCTAGGGGCACTGCGCTCGCGATAGCTATAGTCCTTAATTAGCTTGATTAGAATGACATTTGTCAGAAAAAGTGACGACATAACTTTGTAGTAACATCTGAGGAGTTATTTATATTGACACACGAAAAATCATTCGTATCTGGCGTGTTAATTAATTTTTTTAATACAATGCTTGACACATAAATAAAAATCAATATATAAAATCAGCTGTAAAACTAAAACAAACCTAATTATTAACGACGTTCTTACAAGGTTACATCATTTTGCAAAAATGTTAGAGATGAGACGAATAAATCAATGTAAATTGATCGAAAAAAAATTTAATTCATTTGATGTTATTTATTTATTAGGGTTACAAATGATGAAATCAGGCGAGAGTGTAAATCTGAGTCAAGTATAATTGATAAGATTAAGAAAGGGTCTCTGAGATGGTTCGGTCACGTAGAACGAATGGACGACGAAAGAATGGTAAAACAAGTATATATGGCGAAAATGAACGGCAACGTGAGACGAGGACGACCAAGGAAGACGTGGCATGATCAGATAAACCAAAATCTTAAGTCTGGTCATGTCAAAAGCAGACAGAACCGAAGGGCATGTATGACAAGATGTATGAATGTGGAAGAGGCTAGGATTGTATGCCAGGATAGACGTGTGTGGCGGTCCATTCTCTCTGCCTACCCCTACGGAGAAATAGTGTGATGGTAGTAGTAGTAGTATTTATTTGACACTTTATATACATATACAATACATATATACATATTAGTGCGGGCATATTGCCTCAAGGCAATTTCTTCCTACCTACCCAAACCGTTCAGTTTGAGAAAATTATAAATACATGGACATATTGAATCTTACAATTTTATACAAAAATTAAAAACAAAGATTAACAAAATAAAAATTTAGTTAATTTTTTTTTACACTATACTATGAAGAGAGGAGAGGGGATGGGAAGGAAAGAAGAAGGATAAGGGTACAATTTTAATGTTTAAATGATGTTGTTCATGAAAAAAGTGTAAAAATCTTATTTTTTGTTGAATAATTGTCTTAAACAAAAAAAATGAGAGATGAACTAAAATGGTTATCTGTAAGGAGACTTAAATTTAATATGTCGATATTTATACATAAATTTTTTCACGATAAATTACCAAAATATTTTAAGGATAAAGTTGTCTTAAACAAAACTTGTCATGAATATGCTATTAGACAAAAGGATAAAATAAGACTACCATTATTGAAAAGAGCTGAGTCGCAAAATTGTTTGATGTATAAGGGTTTAAAAATGTATGATGAGATGCCTGAATGTATGAAGAATGAAAAGTGTCTGAAAGAATTTAAAAATAAATGTAAAAGTTACTGTAAGGAAATGTAAAAATATATAGATGCTGTAAATGTACATAATAGTTTATATTAGTTTTAATATAAGGTAACTGTATTTCTTAAATAAATAAAAAATAAATAAAAAAAACACACTATAATAGTTAAATTTATTTCAACAGAGAGAGGAAAACATTTTTGAGAAGGGAATATGGAAGTCTAGGCATTTACAGGGCTTATGACCTGTTATTGGCTGGTTTATGTAGCCACTTTACACACAATTTACATATGAATGGAAGGAAATCCAGCCAGTCTGCAAGCATTTGGACATACTCGAACATTGTTACACTATATTAGGCTTGTTTTTGCGTTTTTATATCAATTTTCGAAAACAGAGTTTCATGTTTGCATGAAAAAACTAAAACAATCGATTTGATCGGTACATGATCAGTGATCAGTAATTTCCCATCACTATTGACATGAGTTTGACAGCTGTCATTTTCATCAAGCTAAATTTTTAGGACTATAGTGTACATTTTACTACGCTTATTTGATTCGACCCTGGGAGCTGGTTGTCGGTACCTGATAGTCTACCACGACTTCCGCTGTGAAGCAGCATCAGAAGAAACATTTGTCCTAAATCCAATTTCGAGGTGTCCATGCATGGCCCATTTATATCAGAGGAACTTAAAGGAAATCTTGCTTTTAGGTACAAGGTGTTCCGAAAATATATTCATAAAGATAATTAAATTTATTATGATCTAAATTTATTGCAACCGAGAGGTAAAACATATTTGAGAAGGAAATATGGAAGTCTAGGCATTTACACACTGTGGATTACATGATTTTTAAAAAAAATAAATTATTTTTATAAATCATGTAACACAAAGTATTTCTCATGTATAATACATTGAATTACATTCCCAGGAGTTACAACAACTCAATTCGGGACATAAATAAAATTAACATAAATAAAAAAAACACATATTGAGAACAACAAAGAAACAAAGCAAGTTTAGCACCTTTATAACAGTGGCGAGCGGTGAGTTTTTAAATTGGTAAGCTATAAACATTCTGATAAAATGTCCATAGCGGTAGTATGGCATATAAAAAACAAGTCTATTTTATATTTAATAAATAATTCCTAACAAATGGCTCCAGCGGCTAATAGTTTCAGTAAAAATATTTTCTAATGTAGCACAAACATTTGATTTAAAAAAACATAACTGCAAAAAAAAATTGGAAGCCCTGTGGACTTGAACCCCCGCCTTCATCATTAGAAAGCACCGACCCAACCGCGCAGCTATTTCGCGTTTAGAAAAAGTAATTAATAAACTGGATAATTCATTAGCGCACCAGTGCATTTTTGGTTAAGTCAGACTATTATAACTTGCCTTGAAATAAAACACTATTTCTTAATAAATGATAATAATTCAATAATTTAAAAGTATTCCTTACCGAGTACGATAGTTCACCAAACAAAACATAAATTACGTTTTAAAAATCATTGTTTTATCGACTTTTATATCACATTATTATTCACAAAACGACATAAGTTATACATATTATAATTCTTCATATATATTTATTCTTAACACTATACACTAGTAACGTTTTTATCATAACTCTAACTAAATTTTAAAAGTTTAAATGGATACTGAAGAATAACCTACAATATTCAACTGTCATCGTATGCACAAAAACGAATTACAATCAAAAAACAATTAGCGAATCTTTGTTTTTTTTTAAACCCACTAAAGGATTTATACTATATTATGGATTAAAATATCAATTCGTTTCGATTAAAATATCAATATATTAATTTATTTTAAAGCAAATTTACTTTCTAACCACCGAAACATAAGTATGATCAATTACTTACTTATTATTGTAACTTTCGTGTTAAGACAAACAAAATATATTCGTTATCTCTTTCTCACACATAACGAGTGCGTATATTGTCACCTCCCTTAGACTGTCGTAAGTCAAATTTATGTATTTTAAAGAATACTAGCCGTTATGAAAAAGTATTGAAAGACTAAATTGCATTAATGAAAGCTGCAAGATTTTACTGTAATCGCAAGTGTAATTTTTCGAACGAGATTCTAAAGTTTTAGGTTAAAGACGTATTTGTGTATATAGTGATTTTAAAGTGAGCAGAGTAATCTCGTGTAATCCAGTAGTTATAATTTTCGCCTGTAGAGGCGCAACTGGTCGCTGTATGGAATAAAGGAATATATAAACTTACTTACCCAAGAAAAGTAATATATTTTTTTGGTGATGTGTTTTTTCCTAATAATACTATAGTATTATAAAAAAATTACTTACGATGTCAAAAAAATATGGTAAGCTGCATGTAATCGATTATAAGGAGCATTCGCCCCTGCTTTATAACTAAATATAGCACAATATACACGCAAAAAACCCTTTCTTACACAAGCAGAATAAATATATAAAAAAACTCTTTTAAAAATGAAGAAAGTGGGGAAACTACTAAGGGAAATAAGGTCGTTAACATCACATGCCTCATTTCATATTTTTTTTTTTTTTTAGTTACATTGAGAACATTGCAGAGTGTCTAATTAATTCTCAACACATTACAAAATATACAAATCAGATTTATTGAATAGAAAAGAGAAAAAAAAGTCATATAAATTTGATCTTCAGAGTAATCCCACTGTCATGAAATATATCGACATCCGAGGCGATATGATTGAATAACACGAATTCACCATTCCGCCTGTGTTTAAACATCCACACTCCCTCAATACTTTCATCTGTTGACTTTTGTGAAGTAAAAGAGCTGAAACCTTTATCTATTACTGTACGCCTGAAAACTATTTTCCAATTTTTATACTTCTTATATTTCAGTTAGTTTAAACAACGTTTTTTTTAGTATGTCCAAATGCTTGCAGACAAGCGGAATTTCCTCCCTAGTGAGTGATTTAGATGTAAATTTAGTGCAACAAGGAGGATTATAATAATCATATTATTATCAACAATGTTTTGAGTATGTTTAAATGCTTGTAGACTGGCTGGATTTTCTCCCTAGGGAGTTGTTTCGGTCAGTAGCTCAATCGACGTGCTAGTAAGCGACGTGATAACAATTTCTCACCATGGTTGTTTATCGTATTCGCGATTACAATGAGACATCCGTGAACACCTAATATTACATGTCAAAATATTTACGTTTCGCGACGTATAATCCTGCTGCGCAATCACATATTTGGATTTCACCGGTGTAAATATGGAAAATATTCCAAATCTGCTATTTTTATGTATTTATTTTATATTTATCATGCTATTTAGCCGGCGTTTGGCAAGCCAAATGTCAAGAAAAGCAGTCGCCATAGTAATTGTAATTTAATTTTAATTTTTTTGTATAAGATACTCCTTACTATTTTGCAAATGCATTTTTTTTTTTAAGTAATCGACGATTTTTGCCAGTTAACAGTATTATTTATTTACGATGAAAACAAAAAACAAATCGACACGAGCGTTGACTTAGAGATTACACACGCGTTGACTTACGACCAAGTAGGAGAATTTGTGTATCTAGGAAGCATGTTTTCAAGAGATGGGAGAGTAGAAAAAGATGTAGAAAAGAGAGTGAATGCGGGCAGCAAAATGAACGGAGCGCTAAACACAGTAATTGCTTATAAAAATATGTCGATCGAAGCTAAACTGGCAGTGCACAACGGAGTTTTAGTCCCAACACTTATGGCAGAGGAAGGATGAAAGCCGAGTGAACGCGGTTGAAATGCTATCTCTTCGATGAATGTGTGGGAAATCAATATATGACCGGGTTACGAATTATGAAATCACGCGAGAGTGTAAATCTGAGTCAAGTTTAATTGATAAGATTAAGAAAGGGTCTCTTAGATGGTTTGGTCACGTAGAACGAATGGACGACGAAAGAATGGTAAAACAAGTATATATGGCGAAAATGAACGGTAACGTGAGACGAGGACGACCGAGGAAGACGTGTCATGAGCAGATAAACCAAAATCTTAAGTCTGGTCATGTTAAAAGCAGGCAGAACCGACGGGCATGTATGACAAGATGTATGAATGTGGAAGAAGCTAGTGTGATGGTAGTAGTAGTTGACATATGACTGCGATAACTTAAGCATGTTCATTATTGTTCATTGTGATCGCTCAAATGCTCAGCATGTTTTTAGCACGGCGATAGTTATTTGTGATTGAGCTACTGGCCCTGAAACTAGTGTGTATGAATAAATAAAATTAAATAAATAAAAACTAGCAATGAGTTGAAATAGGTAATGGCGCTTCTGATCACCCGGTAGGGGTGCGCATGTGTGCATATATGTTTACGCGTATTTTGGGAAGACGAGTTGAGCCGGACAGATCTCGCCGCTTAAGTTGCAAAGCGTAAAATAGTTTATCTGGAGCGATAATTCGTGCGTTCAAGGGAAACACTTTTACTCACTGTGCATATTAGATCATTTCCTATACAAATACCTAAATACAGTATGGAAACAGATGTACATGAGAACAAACAATTTAAAAATAACATGATCTTCTATGTATTCAAAAGGCAATACTCGTATGTGTGCCCTTGATGGACTAAAAAACTACGCGAACGATTTAAATGCGGTTTTTTGCGAATTGTAGATATTTGCCATGAGCATATTTATAGCTATTAAAATTTATTAAGTAGAAATAAAGTTAGGAGCGTAATTGTTTTTTTAATCGGGGGTTACATTCGACGAAAATGCATATTTATTTATACTTTTACATTTTTTTTTTTTAAAAAAAAAAAGAAATATTTGCGTTCTTATGATTTACCCAAATATTTAATTTTGAAGGCCATTTGCAACGAGTTGTAAATAACTCACTATTAGAAAATGGAATCAAGTTGGGGTAGAGTGGGATTCGAACCACAGACCTTTGGTCCGTGAGTCCGAGACACTAGCCACAGGACCACAACCCGACCTGTATTTGTATTCTTTTTTTATACAGAATAATGTTCCCTCACTGGGGTGTCCCGTACCGAGGGAAACATTTAACAAAGTTAACATAATAATAACAATAAAAAAAAAACGTAATTAATCCAATTAACCTAATTATTACCAACATAATAAACAATATAAACTAAAATAATACACGAATGCTCTCGAAATGCGACCTCTCAGGCGAATGTGTGGTAAAACTATGTACGATAGATGCACAAATGTTGAGATCCGAACATTATGTAAGGCTGAGACAAGCATTATCGACAAAATCAAGAAAGGAGCTCTGCGCTGGTTTGGACACGTAGAACGAATGGACTGCGAGAGAACGGCTAAGAATATTTACAATGCGAATGTTGATGGATGCAGAAATAGAGGAAGACCGAGAAAGACATGGCATGGCCAAATCCAACAAATACTTAAAGATGGACATGTCAAAAGTCGGAATAATCGGCGCGCGTTCATGAGAAGATGTATGAATGTGGAGGAAGCGAGATCTGTATGCAAAGATAGAGTGTTGTGGCGTTCTATCCTCTCTCCTTACCCTTACGGGGAAACGGCGTGAAGTTTTGTTTGTTGTACATTAAAATTAGGAGAATATTTTTTTTCTGCAAAAAAAGTATATTTTTGAATGGTTACAAACAAAATTCTTGAAACAAAAAACAAGATGCTTTCCTAAAATTCCTAATAATTTTGACCCATTTATATATTTTTACTGGATTTTTGGTAGTACTAAAATAATATTAACTGACATTTAATACATTAAAAAAAAAAAAACGTATTTCTAAATAAAGTGCACCCCTGTTGGCAAAAAGAGCAGAGTTTGGCATTTGCAAAAACAAATCTATATTTGAAAATGAATTATGTTAAATATAGAAATTCAAACATGAATATTTAAAAGCGAATTATTTTTAGAATTCAATCATTAAAAAGTACCTAATTAATTTTTAAGAGAATTAATTTCAAAATCGCAATACTTAAAAAATCCTAACGATGATCATCATCATTCCCTTTCCGCACCTAATGGTGCATAGGTCACTGCATTGGTACACCAATCGCAGCTTGTCTTGATCATTTTTGTTGCATGAACGTAAGTTGAGCAGTCTTACGCTTCATGTACCAATCCAGGGACAGTGAAATATTGTAGTGTAAAAATACATTTTTTAATTAATATTTCATGTCAACCATGTAGGGAATCGAGCCCGAGACCTTTTGCATGGTGGGCAAACGCTCATACCACTACACCACGAGGCCGATCAGCGATGATACGAGTAATATGATACATGAATTATTATTTTTACTTAGTTTGATTTTTCTTATTAACACTGAACCAATTCCATTTTTTAAAAATTATTATTTTAATATTTTTTTTTAAATTATTTATTTACAATTTTAAAAAACCCGTTAGGGTTACATTAGAAATTTAATATTGTCTAGTCATTTTATGTCTCGTCTAGTCTAGTTAGTCATCATGTGCTTTTTAAGATTGATTTTAAATTTGTCTCCAGTAAAAGTTTTCAAGTAGTAAGGTAAGTCGTTGTAGTGTTTAAGTCCATTATGTAGTATTTTTGACTGTCCTGTGTTTGTCTTTGCTTTTTCAATATGATAGTGTTGTTGTTGTCTGGTGTTATATTTGTGTATGTCAGCATTTTTGACTAATATTATGTCGTCGCTTGTTGTTTCCCAATGTTTCCCAGTGTTATTTTGTGCACAATTTTTAAGGTCTCAATTTTAGTCAAGTAGTTTATGTCAAACTGGTGTGTTTTTTTGTACAGTTCAGTCGTAGAAGTCAGGTAGGGTAGGTTGTATGTTAGTTTAAGAATTTTATTTTGTTGTCTTTGTATTCTTGTTATGTCTGTCTTGTTACCAGTTCCCCAGAAGGCGATCATGTAACTCAATTTACTTTTGATATAGGCTTCGTACATCACAATTTTTTCCTTTCTCGGTATAAAATCTTTAATTTTGTAGAAGAGGCCATGTAGTGATGCCATTACTTTAGTGAGTCCGTCTATGTGTTTTGTCCATTTTAATTGTCTTTCCATTATGAGTCCTAGGTAAGTCACATGTAAACTTGAAAATAAGGCAAAGATTGGTAAAATGTTATGTGTGGTCTGAATTGTTGTATGGCTGTGAGACTTGAACTCTGAAAGTGAACACTATGAACATGCTGGAGGCTTTTGAGATGTGGTTGCATCGCAGAATGCTTAAGATATCTTGGACAGACCTGATAACGAACTCAGAAGTCTTAAGTCGAGCTAGAACGAACAGAGAACTCTTAACCACCATAAAAGTTCGTAAAATTTCATATCTGGGGCATATAATGCGCGGAGAAAAGTACCACTTGCTTCATTTAATTTTGAAAGGCAAGATTAAGGGCCACAAAGGGAGGGGCTGGAAGAAGACAGATGTCCTGGCTGCGAAATATGCGAGACTGGACTGGCTTCAGGACTGTGGAGCAGATTTTCCGGGCAGCACAGGACAGGGAGACTTTTGCCAGAGTGATTGCCAACGTTGGGAATACCTGACAGGGCACTAGGGGAATGGAAGATTATTATTTTCGGCTGAGAGTGGGAATCGAGCGTCAAACGCTCGTCCAGGATTCTGTCTCTGGTTCTATTTCACACACAGAACTGCATTCTTCATGCGCGCGGACACGGAAAGACAATAAAATATAATAATTAATGATTTATTCGGCGCACGCCCGTCACATTCTACTGAAATCGACAGTTCCCAGTTCAATAAAATAAAATATGCAAATTGTAAAAAAAAATTGGCAACCCTGGCGCGTATTTCTTATTAATAATATGCCGATAGCCGATGCCACTAAACCAATACACCCGCGCACAGGGTGGAATTTAACACCTGTAGATGTCCAGTAAAAACTACAAATTTATATTACCGACTGAAATAAAATCTTAAAGAAACAGGATGGGATCACATTTCACGTGTAATAAGCTAATGAATGTGTAGGTAGCAAATACATTTCTTAAAAATTGAATTATTTTTCCATCAGTCAGATTGTCGAAGAAATCAAAATGGACATTTCGTTAGTGTTGCCAGGGTAATATTTTTTTACCCTACTTTGCTCATCTAATAAGAGAACTAATGAAAATGGGACCTCGGATTTAAACAACTCTGTGGTGGATATTTTACCGACATCAGCTTAAAAACATAAAATTTTATTTAACATTATATAAAAATATCCGTTTCATGTAAAATAAAATTTGTTTTTTATTTTAAGTTCAAGTTCATTTATTTGATTACTCTTATTAAATGACCCTTTACTTATCTTCTATGTTGTGCCAATCAATATTTCCGCGTGCACAATAAAATTTGAGAGAAATTAACAGATTGCTTTTTTTACCTTACATTTGTGTTATGATTATATTTTTCCCACCGTGCAACATTACGCGGTGACATCACGAATGCACGCGGCGAGAGTGGGGCATAGTGACGGCTTTTTTGGACACAGTCCAATGTCCAATCATTCAAATATGATTCTACACTCCTTCTGGACTATTCTTAATTTTATGTATAAAACATTATTATTGAAAGTCAAATACAATGGTAAGCTGTGCATAATCGCTTATTTTGACGATTCGCCCCTGCTATTTACACATTTCAAAATTGATAACGAAATTTAGTGTATTAATGAAATCTAATATAATTACAACACGTCTTGCAGCTACTAAGCTCATAGGCGGTTGGAATTCTAGACCCCATTTAAAAAAAATGGTATTTTGTTGATAACATATGGAAGCTAGACCAATCGTTCTACAGCTACAAAGCTTCGTTAATTCAATTTACTATTATTAAATAACCCTTTACTTATCTACTCTGTCGAGTCAATTGATATTTCCGCGTGCACAATAAAATTTGAGAAAAATGAACATATTCCTTTTTTTTTACTTTACATTTTTGTTATGATTATATTTTCGCGACATCACGAATGCGCGCGGCGAAAGTGGAGCATAGTGGGGGGATTGGATGGACACAGTTCGATGTATTCAAATATGATTCTACGCTCTTTCTGGATTATTCTTAATTCTATGGATACAAGGTTTATATTTTTAAAAAATTATATTACTTTATTTTAGCTAAACTGTTGGGATCAGGAAGGATATTCTAAAGTGGGCTAATCAGGAACTTCTCAGCATTTGCTCATGTGGAGAGGAAACCACTTTAAACTCTTCAGGAGAAGCCGGCCTGTTGGCAGCAGTCAACAGGCCTGCCGTTCCACTAGAGGAGTGTTCGGCATTTTGATCCCTACTTTGGTTTATAACTGACCAAAATTCAGTCAACCATATTGTAATGAACATCAGATCAGATATCTAAAAGCTACGATGCAGACACCAGGACGTGTACATCGGCTGGATAAGGAGATACTGCAGAATCCTTTGCAACGAAAATGCTGACGAAAAAGGCTCGGGAGGCTACGCTCAAGAAGACAGCCTCTGATTTCACCGATTTCCCGCTCAGCTTTGCCAAAAGGAAAATGAGAAGCAGGACCCTTCAACTCTGGAACGATCGTTATTTGAGTGAACCCACCGGAAGTATTACTAAAATGTTTTTCCCTACAATTTTCCATGCCTATGATTTCAGGAGAATGCAGAAAACTGGCTACGAGCTCACCCAGATTCTCGCGGGTCATGGTGGGTTCATAAGCTACCTGCATCGCTTCAAGCTCTCCGAGATCGACAGCTGCCTATGCGACGATGAAACTTCTCAAGATGTCCCTCACCTGTTGATGCATTGCCCCTATTTCAGCTTTCAAAGACAACAGCTGGAGGCGCGATGCAGAAGCCTGGGTGAAAATCTTAGCGACATCCCATCGGCGATAGGTAATAAAGAACTCACACGAGAGGTAGTATCATACATGGTCAATATAGTGAAGGCAATTGGTAAAAATAAAAAAAAGACTTCGGGAGAGTCTATTAATTTGAGAATGTCCAGATGTTTGCAGACTGGCTGGATTTCCTCCCTAGGGAGTTATTTAGATCCAAATTTGTTGCAACAGAGAGGAAAAACATTTTTGAGGAGGGAATATGGAAGTCTAAGCATTTACAGGGCTTGACCTGTCATTGGCTGGTTCGAGTGGCCACTATACACCCTGCGTAACACTCACTATTATGTCTATGTTTAAACATCTACATCTCCTTAACTTTTCCATCTATTGACTTTTGTTGTTTTTACTGTCGACATAAAGGGGTTTGAAATGGATGAAGGATTTATTTATTTATTTAATTTATACTTCCCTTTGTCCCTACCTTTATTATTATGGATAACTTATATACCGCGATGAGGCTCGCAACCCATCAGGTCGCTTCTCTCAGGGGGGCGCAAAGAGGAGGAATTCTCAGGAATGTAGAATTCCCACTTGGAATGTAAGAGGACGCATGACTGATAAGATGAATGAACTGTGTGATATAATGAAGAATAAATGTATAGATTTATTGTGTGTCTCTGAGACTTGGAAGAAAGGAAGTGGTTCGATGGAGCACGGTGATACTCTGATTCTCTGGTCCGGTCTCCCTGAGACGGACAGAGCTTGCCGGGGTGTTGCTGCGTTTTTATCGCCAAGAATGATAGAGGGCATGAATGAATATGAATTTGTAAGTGAGAGACTCATGTTTGTCAGATTTAAGGTCGGACTGACAAGATTGCTTGTTATCATAGGATACGCTCCTGTCAACTCCGACTGTGAATCTGAGAAGGACGAGTTTTGGACGAGTCTAATGAATGTGATGAATGGGAAAAAAGATAGCGAAAGGATAGTTTTGGCTGGAGATCTTAATGGTTGGGTGGGAACAAGGAGAGATGGGCTGGAGTCAGCTCTAGGTATGTTTGGGGATGCAAGAGTGAATGACAATGGGAAAAGACTGCTAGAGGTATGCCTGGAATGGAACCTTTTTGTATCAAATACATTTTTCGAGCATAAAGGAATCCACCAATACACATGGGAGAGAGGAAATGAAAGGTCGATTATCGATTATGTCATCATTGACTCTAGATTGAAGCCTGTAACTGTCGACACACGTGTGTACGTACAGAGGGGCCGAGATGGAATCAGACCATTTTTTAGTGGTCTCAAGGGTGATTCTGTTTAAGGGATGGCGGTCCCAAACAAACAAAGTGCAGGCTCCTTCTAGAGTCAAAGTTGAAAAACTGCAAAATGCTGACATAAAAGATAATTTTGAAAGATCTGTGAGTCACAGACTGAACGAAAAAGATGTAGAATGTATGGGTATAAATGATATGTGGGAGTGTTTGAAAATAAGTATGTGCGAGGCGGCGAAAGAAGTGTGCGGTGTGACAACGCTAGGGAGAAAGAAAGGTGATGCGTGGTGGGACGACGAAGTCAAAAAACTCGTTAAAGAATAGAAGGATGCGTGGATAAATTTGCTTGCTGTAAAAAAGAATACAATTGAATATGAATCGGCTAAACGCGTGTATGGTGAAAGTAAGAAAAAGGTTAAGCAGGGTGTATGTGAACGGAAGAAAAAATTGAAGGATGAAGAAAGAATGAAAATGACACACAATTTCCATGAAAACATTAAAGTTTTCTGGAAAGCTGTGAAAAACTCCAGGAGTAGCAGTGAAAGCGGAGGCATGACAGTTGTTAAAGATAAGGATGGAAAAATGGTGACTAGTGAGAGTGGAATAAAAGAGAGATGGAAGGAATACTTTGAGGAAGTTTATGAATCGCACACTGGTAACTCGGGCGGTGCCGATGTATCGACATTATCTGAGGTGTGTTTGAACGCAAATGATGAGGTAAGTCAGATTAGTATGAAAGAAATTATCAGTGTTGTCAAATGTATGCGGAATGGTAAAGCGCAAGGGTATGACTGTATTGCAGCAGAGTTTATTAAGTCGGGTGGCAAATTAATTCTCACATGGCTACATAAACTTTTTAACTTGTGTCTCAAGGAGGAAAGGACTCCATCTGATTGGAGGAGGGCGGTTGTTATGCCGCTATACAAGGGAAAGGGTTCTAAGGTGGAGTGTGGGAATTACAGAGCTATCAGTCTTCTGAGCGCTGTCGGCAAAATGTATGGAAGAATACTGATAGAAAGAGTAAGAAACGTGACCAAGGAGAAAGTATGGGATGTACAGAGTGGATTTATGAATGGTAGAGGATGTATGGATCAAATATTTGCATTACGCAATATGACAGAAAAGTTTTTGGCGAAAAACCAGAAGCTTTTTTGCGCTTTTGTTGATTTGCAAAAAGCATTTGATCGAGTTGATAGGAAAAAAATATGGATGGTTCTATCGGAGTATGGAGTGAGTGACAACCTTGTCCGCGCTATTGCTTCTTTGTACAAAGATAGTGTAGCGTGTGTAAGGGTAAATGGATCATTAACTTCCTGGTTTGACATCCCCAAAGGAGTCAAACAGGGATGTGTAATGTCACCGTGGTTATTCAACATATACATGGATAAATGTATGAAAGAATTGAAAAGTATGGATGTGGGAGCGAAAATGAGTAATCTAATTGTCAGTTGCCTTCTGTACACCGATGACGCAGTCCTCCTAGCTGACAGCGAAGAGGAACTGCAATCCTTGGTTACAAAGGTTTACGAAGTGTGCAAGGAGAGTGATTTGCTAATGAATGTGCAAAAGTCGAACGCCATGGTCTTTGAAAGAAATGTAACTATGACTGAATGTAAGATTGTAGTAAATGGAGATAGTTTGAAACAGGTCGAAGAATTTGTATATCTGGGTAGTATGTTTACTAGAGATGGAAATATGGACAAGGATATTGAAAGGAGGGTTAGTGCCGGTAACAGAGTTAATGGTGCCTTAAAGTCTGTCGTAGCAAATAAGTGTCTATCGCAAGAGGCTAAATTAGCAGTTCATTATGGAGTTCTGGTACCAACCCTAATGTATGGAAACGAAGCATGGAGTTGGAAAAAAAGGGACGAAAGTAGACTGAATGCTGTTGAAATGCGATCCCTCAGGCGAATGTGCGGAAAAACAATGTATGATAGGTGCCCTAATGTCGAAATTAGAGCAGAATGCAAGGCTGAGTTAAGCATTATCGACAAAATTAAGAAAGGTCTTTTGCGATGGTTCGGTCATGTGGAGCGAATGAATGATGAAAGAACGGCTAAAAATATTTATGATGCGAATGTGTCTGGTTGTAGAAGTCGAGGAAGGCCGAGAAAGACATGGCATGATCAAGTACAACAAATTTTTGAAAGTGGTCATGTGAAAAGTCGGAATAATCGACGTGCGTGCATGAGAAGATGTATGAATGTGAAGGAAGCAAAGGAAGTGTGCCAGGACAGAGTGGTGTGGCGTTCTATCCTCTCTGCCTACCCCTCCGGGGAAATGGCGTGATGGTTAGTTAGTTGGTTAGTTAGTTATACAGCGCTATTTTCGTAATAAAATACCTCAAGGGCGCTTTACATAGTGATTGTATTGTTAAATAAATTTAATTGAAGCTTTTAAATTTGCAATTTAATCAAAACAATTTATTTTGCTGTCACATGCTACGGATTTATTCAAATGATTTAGAGAACAAGTGGGTTTTAAGTTTTTCCGAAACATCACTTCACTTTCACAGCCTCGTACCTCTGCTGGGAGAGCATTCCATGCCATAGGGCCTGCGACCGCAAATGCGCGTTCACTAAATTTAGTGCGCTGTTTGCGTAGAGGTAAAAATAACTTTTCCTCTCGCCGTAGACGTAGCTGATCTAAGCGTGAGACGCCTGTCAGCTAGTTCATCTGGAATGCATAGTTCCCTTATTAATTCCGGAGCAGAGCTGCGCAGTGACTTATACATAAGCCAACAGAGTTTATATTCGACCCTCTGTGGAAAACGTAGCCAGTGTAGTTCCCGAAGTAGTGGAGTGATATGACTGAACTTAGAGATTCCGAAAATAAGTCTCGCTGCAGCATTCAATACAGATTGTAGGCGAGTCATTTTGTTCATTGGTAGACCTGCATAGATACCATTACAATAATCGACTCGAGACACCACAAACGCATTTATTATTGACGGGCGGCATCAACCGACAAATTTTTGCGTATGCATTTAATTTGTCTCAGCTGGTAGAAGCATGAACTTATCGTTCTACTAATTTGAGCGTCAAGAGATAGGTCACGAGACAGGTCAAGAGATAGGATCCTTGTAGACGATGAGGGGTGGTTTTAGAGCGACGGTGAAAGGAACATTGAAAGTTGTAAATGTAAATATTTGTTCGCGTTTTTTCTTACTAAATTTGGTTAGTAAAGGATGAAATATACTCGATTCGTAATGAAAAAAAAATTGCTCGCTTGTATGAGTGAATCCGAAGAAAGACATGTTGTCTTTAAAACGGATTCGGGTATGTGGTGGATGCTTTCAATGCTGACTTTTGTAAAGTAAAAGAGCCGAAACCTTTATCATGCTGAAGCCGGTCCTGGCTGATTTTGTACATTCAAATTAAAGGTATCTCTAATCATGCATCAGCACTATACAGAGTGACCACTGTCCATACTAATCCTCAGCGGCGACTCTCAAACGACCTGGAGTCACGTATGACTTCACTCTTCGGATATGTATTTTTGATTGCCCGGTTGACAACGTGACCGCGACGCGACGAAAGCGCCGTCAGCCATTTCGTTGGTAAAATTATTTAGTTACTAACTAACTACACATGTGCATCAACCATCTTCCAGGGCCTCGATTATGATCAGACTATAAATACGTCATACCTTCACCTTGACGGTATAGTTGAAGATAAATTTGCTCTAGCGTTTATAAAGATATACTACCGACCCCCCACCTTCAAGTTTTGGGTCGGTACATCGATATGAAACAAGGGGAAGCGTACGTCACGGTACACACACATATCTACGCTCTAAAATGACATAGCTTCAGTATGACGTCATAGATAGAGATAAAAGTCTCCCGACCGACTACAAAGGTACACTACCGATACCCCCACAATCAAGTTTTGATGTAAGTACATCGGTTTATACCGACGGGTCTAGAACCCCTCGATAGGTTTATTTACGCATTTAAAGTTTCAAAAATTTTGTTCCACCGAGCAATTTTTCCTTTAATTATGATTTATTAACATTTTTAATCGTTTTGATATAGGCACTTTTTTTCTTAAAAGCCTATTGAAAAGATGAGAAATAAACAAGTCAATTTTGAAGTCGGATTAAATTCCGACATAACTGTCACTTTAATAAAACAAACACCTAGATGTATAAATAATGTCGCTAGGTTCTGTCCTATTACCAAATAAGAGTATCTAGCAATGGCGAGCGGTGAGTTTTTAAATTGGTAAGCTATGAAAATTTTGATAAAATGTCCATAGCGGTAGTATGGCATATAAAAACAAGTCTATTTTATATTTAATCAATAATTCCCAACAAATAGCTCCAGCGGCTAATAGTTTCAGTAAAAATATTTTTAATGTAGCACAAACATTTGATTTAAAAAATTTAATTTTGAAAAACATAATTGCAAAAAAAATGGAACCCCTGAGGACTCGAACCCACGCCTTCATCGTTAGAAAGCAACAACCCAACCGCGCAGCTATTTCGAGTTTTGGGCTAAGCGTCAAAAAGTAATTAATAAACTGGATAATTCATTAGCGCACCAGTGCATCTTTGGGTAAATCAGACTATTATAACTTGTCTTGAAATAAAACACTATTTCTTAATAAATGATAATAATTAAATAATTTTAAAGTATTCCTTACCGAGTACGATAGTTCACCAAACAAAACATAAATTACGTTTTAAGAATCATTGTTTCATCGACTTTTATATCACATTATTATTCACAAAACGACATAAGTTATACATATTATAATTCTTCATATATATTTATTCTTAACACTATACACTAGTAACGTTTTTATCATAACTCTAACTAAATTTTAAAAGTTTAAATGGATACTGAAGAATAACCTACAATATTCAACTGTCATCGTATGCACAAAAACGAATTACAATAAAAAAACAATTAGCGAATCTTTGTTTTTTTTTAAACCCACTAAAGGATTTATATTATATTATGGATTAAAATATCAATTCGTTTCGATTAAAATATCAAAATATTAATTTATTTTAAAGCAAATTTACTTTCTAACCACCGAAACATAAGTATGATCAATTACTGTCAATTACTTACTTATTATTGTAACGACTAAAGCATCTGACAAAACCGCTATGTGTTTGTTGTCAAACAAAACAAATTGACCACCAATTTGTTGCCAACCTACATCGCTTGCGTTCTATTAAACACAGTGATAGGGCTTCTGTATAGGTTACGCATTATTACTCTGAGATATTCATGTTTACGTGTGTATTTAAAACGTATTTTATATTAATAAAATATTTTTTTAAATAATTAAGTTTTAATAATTTATTTAATTTTAAAATGTATTTTATTAATGTTTACATGTAGTTTATGAAAAATATGTAACTTTTTTTTTAATTGAAATATTTCTGTGTATTCAATATTATTTTTTATTGTTGTCAAACCAATAAATTAATTGAATAAAATAAACGAATGGTTACTAGACCAGCTTGGAAAAATGTAAAGTGTGAATACATTGTTGAAATTTTAAATAGCGCCATATTGCCAAATATTGTATTATTCGGCTAACAAACCTTTCTGATCATGGTCGTGGAAGATATTCCATCAATTTTTCATGCTTTTAATTTCAGGAAAACAGTTTTATAAGCTTACCGCTATAAGCTATCGGCAATTAATAGCTGTCCATGTGATCATAACCCCAAGATGTTCCTCGTCGTTTTTTTTTCAACTTAGAGCATAGAGGCCCGATGTAGAAGTCTAAATGAGGATCAGTGCGTCGATTATGAACGTTATCTTCATCTGTATATATCGAGACGGTATACTTAACTTCTGTATGTTCCGTATCTTACCTCGCCAATGGAATAACCAATTAACAAACAATTAGTCCGCGTTCCTTACGTCATTAACATTTAAAATAGTTCTCATTTATATTTGAAATAGGCTTCTGTGATAGAAAGTGCTCACTTCAAAACGATTATAAACTCCAATGAATCCCAATTCAAGCAAAAAAAGATCGCTTAAATATGATTTTTATATGACTTTTAACCATTGCCAAAACGATATGCTTAACGATCGTCTGCATTTATCTACTGAGGTTGTACGCAGCGATTACAAAGCCGGCTCCCGATACGTTCTCTCAGAAATATAGTAAAACAGATGGAAAAAAAATAATAACTAAATTATTTTTTTAGAGTGGTAACTTTCTAACGCCTAGATACTCTTATTTGCTAATAGGACAGAACCTAGCAACATTATTTTCACATGTAGGCGTTCGTTTTTTTTATGTGGCGGAATTTAATTCGACTTCAAAATTTACTTATTTTTCTCTCATATTTTTAATAGGCTTTTAAGAAAAAAATTGCTAACTCCAAACGATTAAAATTTTTAATAAATCATATTTAAAGGAAAAATTGCTCGATGGAACAAAGTTTTTGACACTTTTAATGCGTAGATAAACGTATCGAGGGGTTCTAGACCTATCGGTAGAAACCGATGTACTTACATCAAAACTTGATGGTGGGGGTAACGGGAGTATATCTGTGTAGTCAGTTGGGAGACTTTTATTTTCAACTATGACGTCATACTGAAGCTATGTCATTTTAGAGCGTAGATATGTGTGTGTACCGTGACGTACGCTTCCCCTTGTTGTTTTGCATGCACTAAATTGATCATGTATCATCTACCTCTCGTATGAGTTCTTTATTACCTATACCGGCTGTTAGTGTTGCCCGCCACAGTTTCAATGACTCTTTTTTTAAAAATTGTCTAACATTCGGATTAAAACAATGTCTCAGATAGGGAATTTGGGGGACATTGAAGCGTCACTCTGAGTATGAATTTTTGATAATTTATTAGAGGGTTCATGATAAACCCCAGCCCACTATACCATGGATAGCCACCGACTGGAAAAGAGCAAAATACACCGTTCTGATAGTGCCAATGTCCAGGACGTTCCTAAGTGAGCAGAATTCATGACACAGCTTTCTTAATCTGGAAACCAGCGATTGGGTCTATACCTCCCATCGTAAATTTCTGTAAATAATTATTCCCAGATATTTAAGTCTTCGGATGCGGTGTGCTGTATAAAATAATTGTTCCTCACTGTCGCCTGTTCATATTATTTAATATTCACAGGATGTACCGCCGTGTGCGTTAACTAATATTCAAAGTACTTGCGTACTTATCTATCTAGATACAAACATCAGAATCACGTCTGTCTAATGACATTTTTTCGACAATCGACGATATAACAATGAAAAAATAATTAGAAATGTGTGCCCCATGTATTATGTCCATTACGCGTCTTTGTAATTAAGTAGGCGGAAAATTACAAAGAAATATATTTCCTATTGTGATGATTTTATTGCTAAGACTGTTATTTTTCATTTGACCCCGATTTTTGTAACTACTTAGAAATTCATCATCATTCAGCTTGTATACGTCAAACAAACAAACAAACCAACCATCACGCTGTTTCTGCGTTAGAGTAGGCAGAGAGGACAGGCCGCCACATCACTCAATCTTTTTTTTTAAGCCAACAACAGGCTTATGAAAGCCCTAACAGATTGGCATTAATGAAGATACAGGGTGTCCTTTAAACCCTGTCACATCCGAAACCACGATGATCAGTATGAGCAAGAAGACATATTGGCACATTAAAATAATTTTTAGAACGAATAAAATTTTATAAAACAAAATATTAAAAAAAACAAATGGTTGCTAACTTCTGCAGGAGAGAAACGAGGAAGGGGAGGGAGGAGGGAGGAGGGAGTCTGACACACCGTTAACCACGCGGCCGCGCCCCCCCTCCCAGCTTCTCCCCAGCAGAAGTAAACAATTATTTGTTATTTTTAATATTTTATTTTAAAAAAATTTCTTCGTTCTTAATATTTTTTTAAATATGCCAATATGTCTTCTTGCCCATACTGATCATCGTGGTTTCGGATGTGACAGGGTTTAAAGAACACCCTGTACATAAACAAATACGTTTATTTCTATTTTTATATATTTTTCACTTTTTAATCTTTTTTTTTTTTTTTTTTTCTATCGAATATGTTCTGTAACTTGAATTATAAAAATAAAACTTTTATTTTATTGGTTGGTTGGAAGAAATTGCCATTTGGCAATAAGCCCGCCAATGTACAAATAACATTATGTACAAAAAGTTAAATAAATAAATAAATACATTATACTAGCGGACCCGACAGACGTTGTCCTGAAAAAGACTTTTCATTGAAAGCAGGCACTTGATTATGAATGAATTCCAAAACTAAAAATTATTAATATTCAAATATTGAATTTAAGTAGGTACCTGGGTACTTGTTTTTGGTTGAATTCCAAAACACTTCGGGAATTACACTGGCTACGTTTACCACAGAGGGTGGAATAAAAACTCTGTTGGCTTATGTGTAAGTCACTGCACAACTCTGCTCCAGAATATCTAAGAGAACTCTGCATTCCAGATGAACTAGCTGACAGACGTCTTACGCTTAGATCAGCTGCATCAACGTCGAAAGGAAAAATTATTATACCTCTACGCAAACAGCGCACTAAATTTGGCGAACGCGCATTTGCGGTCGCAGGCCCTACGGGCATGGAATGCTCTCCCAGCAGAGGTGCGAGGCTGTGAGAGTGAAGTGATGTTTCGGAAGAAATTATTATTTTTCTTAAATTAAAAAGTTAAAATTAAATTTATATCTTTATATAGTCACTTTGTAAAGCGCCCTTGAGGTATTATATTATGAAAATGGCGCTATATAAGTTATCCATAATTAGATTGAAGATTTAAATATCTACTAACATATACGGCTCAAAGATCTATTATTCTCTGAAAATTGCACGTAAATCGGTTAAGCCGTTTAAGAGGAGTTCAGTGACATCACACGTACAGAGGAGTTATATATATAAAGATGATAACACTTAATCTAAACAATCTTAATATCTATTTAAATGAACAAATTTAGGTATAATTATGGTATAATCTAGGCGGACATGGCAAGTGTGTCATCGCAAAGGCGGCTTCCGTGGTGTAGTGGTCAAGACGCTTGACTCACGCACGGAAGGTTCCGGGTTCGATTCCCGGTGAGAACACAAAAATTTAAAAATGTGATTTTTCTCAAGCCTGGTTGTTCTGTAATGTAATTCACCACTGTAATTGGGCCTCCTGGCCTGTTGTGGTGCAAAAAAATGAAATGAAAAAAATTAAATCGCGAATCAGAAGTGACAACACCGCTTGCTTCTTGAATGCTTGCCTTTGCTCATCGACAGTACCGTTTAATGAGATTTTGTTCACTGTTCTCAGGATCCTTGGCAGAGGGGAAAAGAATCGGATTATGGTTTTATAATTTCCCACAGCAAAGACAGCATTGGTACGCAAGTTACGGTGAGGTACATTAAGGTTAAACTGAGCAAGAATGTACAGTTAGATATTAATTTGTGCAAGAATATCAAACCAATCAAAATCCTTCTGAATTCCAAACTGAAGATATGAAAGTACTCTAGACGATCATAATAGTGGATAATGAAAGTATTTGATCCGATTCTAAATATCAACGATTTAAAAAAATTACGTTGCACCGATTCAATCCGCGTTATATGAATATTGTTATTAGAAACTAGGATCTTTGCAGATCAGATCTCGCTTTCTCTATATTCATGCATCTTCTCATGCACGCGCGCCGATTATTCCGCCTTTTAACATGTCCATCTTCAAGTATTTGTTGAATTTGGTCATGCCATGTCTTTCTCCGTCTTCCTCTATCTGCACCTATCAACATTCGCATTGCAAATATTTTTAGCCGTTCTTTCGCTGTCTATTCTTTTGCTCTACATGTCCAAACCAACACAGAGCTTTCTTGATTTTGTCGATAATGCTTATCTCAGTCTTACATGAAATGTACGGATCTCAATATCTCTGCATCTATCGTACATAGTCTTACCACACAGTCACCTGAGAGATCTCATTTCAACAGCATTCTTAGCCTGCATACTTTCATCCCTATTTTTCAAAGTCCATACTTCGCTCCCATACATCAGGGTCGGGACCGGGACTCCATTGTGAACTACTAATTTTTCCTCTTGCGACAAACCAAGGTTGATTTAAATGCACCGTTTACTCTGTTCCCTGAAATCAACCTCCTTTCAATATATTTCTCAGTCGTTCCATCCCTAGTAAACATACTTCCCAGATACACAAATTCCTCTACTTGTTTTAATATAACCCCATTCACAGTGATTTCACATTTAGTCATACTTTCATTTCTTTTAAAAACCATCACATTGGATTTATCGACATTCATCAGCAAATCGCTTCCCTCGCTGTATATCGTAGACCTTTGTTACCAAGAATTGCAGTTCCTCTTTGTTAAAGAAGCACGGCATCGTCAGCATACAGAAGACAATTGACAGTTTAAATCACCCATTTTTGCTCCCATTCTTAAACCTTTCAGTTCTTTCATGCAGTTATTGATATACACGTTGAACAGCCATGAAAACATCACACATCCCTGTTTGACTCCTTTATGAATGTCAAACTACGTTGTGTATGATTCATTTACCCTGACACGTGGTGCGCTGTCTTTATACAGAGAAGCAATAGCCCGTGTCAGATTTCCGCTCACTCCATACTCCGATAACACCTTCCATAATTTTTCTCTGTCAACTCTATCAAACGCTTTTTGCAAACCTCTTTCTCAGTAAAGTTTGGCTGCAGCAAATTCAATCTTACATCATATTGAGTGAAATCCAGTATTGTCTTCAAACACTTGGCGTACTAAAAATATTGTTGACTTGATTTTTTGTCGACAAAGCAAATGTCATTATGATTTGGAGGTTATTAGCATTCACGGCGTGTAATTACAGGACATATTTTCGTGAATATCGACTCGTACCATGACAGTGTGACAGTAAAACAGTTGGCAGAACCTACCGCCGCTGCCTACTTTGAAATTAGAATATAATTTATGACACGACGCCGTATTTGGAGTTCGGGGCGCTTCCGTTTGGCGGCAACTTTGTGTTGTTTGAAAATTAGAATTAGACGCTGATTAGATTAAATAAATTCCGCGGTCGCAGATACGCACTTTTCATGCGTTATGTTCCGTGTCCGGCGGAAGGAAGAATACAACAAGATGAGTGTTTCCGACTCAAAATGGTGAAAAAATAAATCAAGTGGATAAATAAATACTGTGCGAAAAAGACAGCACGGAGAACTGATGATGCCTAGCTGAAATCGAGATTTCGCAGTCCCGTTTTCCACACCCCAAAACTGAACAAATTTTTATTTTGTTTTGTATTTATTTACGAGGAAAACAAAAACGAACGAACACGAGCGTTGAATTAGAGATTACACGCGTTGACTTATGACTGCAATAACTTATGCATGTTCATTATTGTTTATTGCGATCGCTCAAATGCTTAGCATGTTTTTAAGCACGTCGATAGCTATTTGTTATACGAATAATCCAAATCGTCGCTTAGTAATAATTGGGTACATAATAAATTAATTATGATTTCGGCGCCTTTTGATTACAATTCCAGATAAACTATATTTGTCTGCCCAATTAGAATTCTGATGTTTGCTTTTATATTCTTGACACTATCGACATACGATCTTACGTTGCGTCTCTACCGCGCATGGCCAAACAATTCCACAATACAATATTAGAATAAAATTATCTACATAACAAATATACATAATATCATGCGTGGTCCGTCCTTAGATTGAATGGAACTATTGCGTCCCTAAAAATTTGACTACTAAACAATTAATAACTACCTATTTTTTTATACACCTATATCAAAATAAGCTATAATTTATTTTTTAACATAGTTACAAAACTTAAACAAGTTTTTTTTCTATTACTAGTAACTTTCCGAAAAAAACTAGCTTTTTGCTTGGAGAGTGACTTACATTGATATTTATGTATTTATACGCCCAATGATCATTTTCAAGGACATATTTATACATAGCAAATTATTATAAAGGAAAGTAAAAAGACACAATGGTATATAGTGGACTCGGTGGGAGTGGAAGCGGGAGAGAGGTGTTTATAATTGAATTTGATTCAGTGATCGTTTGAAAGAAGATAACTTGTTATCAAAGAAATCAAGACTGGTAAGGTAATGGCATCAGTAATGGACTGCACCTTAGTTATGGACAAAAGTTTATTAAATCCTTTAAAATAAGAAATATTCAACATATTTTTATACTGGCAAAAATGAATCATAAACTATAGATATTTATCTATCAACCGGGATGCATATCGCGACAATCGGCTATTACGTTAAAAAATAGCTAGCATTTAAAGGCACCAATCGAACGGCGTTAGCGAAATTCATAATTTCTTGCAGAAATAATTAGTGAGGTGAGTAACTATTTTGTAATTAGTTGGTAGAAATTTTAGTAATTACTTATTGAAATATTAAATAATACGTTTTCTAGACATACCGTAGATACGAAATCAATCTAAATTCATACCTAGCTACTTGTATATTTTGTCAAATTTGAATGTTCATAACTGACTACCGATTTTCATCTTAGACCAGTGATGGACAAAATGTCCATAAATTGAGTCAAATAGTTTATCTGTGTTTTTATCGCAGTTACCTTCAATTTAAGTCTGTCGTGCCGTCTTTGTTGTACATTATGTTTGTGGTACTGATAAGTGTACGCAATTTAGTCATGGACATGGGTGTCCAATACTGGTTGTCCATAAGTGGATCTTAAATAAAGGTATATTTTGTGTTTTCTTTTCTAGCCATGGCACCCAAAAAAAAATATACGCCAAAACAAATGGGACGTGCCGTAGATGCAGTGAACAGGGGGGAAGCAGTAGGGGCAGCGGCGTTAAAATATGGTCTACCACAAATAAATAACCCAGGAATAATTGAAAACAAACTTTTTTCTTTGTTTGAAATTAGTACAATGACGTTATCTATTGGAAACACCTTCAGATGGTCGGAAAAAACCGATAAGATTTGGTACAAAATAGAAGACATTGTGGAAAGGATAAATGATCCTGTACAGCAAAATAAAAGAGGTTTTTTTTAAAGTAATGAAGATGGAAAAATATTTACCTAATATCTATATGACCTAAAGAGATTTTGTTACTCATACGTCCAATGCTGGACGTCCATTACTGGACGTTGTCCATTAATGGGTGTCCATAATTAGATTTTGTCTGTCCATCACTGATGATTAGAAGTA
This sequence comes from Micrasema longulum, assembly GCF_059751315.1. Lineage (NCBI taxonomy): Eukaryota > Metazoa > Arthropoda > Insecta > Trichoptera > Brachycentridae > Micrasema > Micrasema longulum. The sequence goes on along the minus strand of NW_028277694.1, from coordinate 204,243 downwards.
ACTATGGTTTTTCTATTTTTTTATTTAAACCTGTAACCCGCTATTAATTTTATTATTAAACAAAGATTTCCAACATACCGTACTATTATTATTTCACATCGTCTGATTTCATTTTGTTAAAAATGGATCGTAGGGTTATGAAGTCTAAAAACATTTTCTAAAACTGTCCATCACTGGTGCCTTTACCTTATGTTTGTTGGCAGACCTGAGAATTCTGGGCATAGGGGAATGAAAACCATAGTTAGTTGTATCCCAGATAGCAATTAAAACTTGCCTCAAGCTTGTATCAAGTTTGAAGTATCAAGAGTTCAAGCTTGACCCAAGTTTGAGATTGCAACTTTGTAAACTTGAGGCAAGTTTAAAGCAAACTTCCTAGTTAAATAAATTTAATTTTAACTGTTTAATTTAAGAAAAACAATGTACCTGCTTTGTCACCACGTTCTAAGGATTTATTTAAATGATTTAGAGAACAAGTGGGTTTTAAGTTTTTTTCCGAAACATCACTTCTTCACTCTCACAGCCTCGCACCTCTGCTGGGAGAGCATTCCATGCCATAGGGCCTGCGACCGCAAATGCGCGTTCGCTAAATTTAGTGCGCTGTTTTCGTACAGGTAAGTATAATAACGTTTCCTTTTGACGTAGATGTAGCTGATCTAAGCGTAAGACGTCTGTCAGCTAGTTCATCTGGGATGCAGAGTTCCCTTAGATATTCCGGAGCAGAGTTGTGTAGCCAACAGATTTTGTATTCCACCCTCTGTGGAAAACGTAGCCAGTGTGATTCCCGAAGTAGTGGAGTGATATGACTGAACTAAGAGATTCTTAGAGAAAATAAAAGTCTCGCTGCGGGCATTCAATACAGACTGTAGGCGAGTCATTTTATTCATTGGTAGACCAGCGTAGATACCATTAGAATAATCGACTCTAGACGCTACAAACGCATTTAGTGTGTGCGGAACAACTACTGCTTTACAAAATTATGACAGGAATGGTTGACTGTACAGAGCTGCTTGGTTTAATATCAATACATGTGCCAGCCAGGATTTGTAGACGGTACCACCTGTTTCATGTACCAATGAGTAAAACATTGTATGTTAAAAATGCTTTTTTTCGTAGGACTTTTTCAATGTACAATACAAAATTTAAAAATATAGATTACACAAACATCACTCTGTCAGATTTAAAATTTACACTAAAAATGTATTATGTAACTTAGTAGACATTATAATAATAAATATGTACATCTCCCCTCCCCTCCTTATCCTCTCTTCAAGCATTTTTGTCCTTATCCCGTCCAATTTACAGTAACTTAATGTTCTTAAAATTAATATTTAAAAATCTTTGATTATTGAGTACATGAAAATAACATTTTGATGTGTATAAATTGTATGTATTTATTTGATATGTAATATATTTTCTTTACTAACTTTGTATACTATGTGGAAATCTGTTATTAGTTCTGAGTTTACACACTATATCTGTTTGTTTAGTAAAAATATGTATGTAGAACTGTTGATTTCCCTAATAAAATAAAAATAAATAAAATTCATTGACGGGTGGCATCAACTTCCTTATATAATTAAGTTTTTTTATAAATCACTAAAATTCTACTTCAACCTGTAATATGAATTTTACAAAAAATAATTAATTTAGAGACATCTATTGATTTTAATTATAAAAACCATGGTGACTTATCTAAGAAACAAACCATTCTTTTATGTACAAAACAACAATTTTCCATGACGGACATGCTGGTACCTACTCAAAATTAGTGTTATCATTAAAATATTTAATTTAGCTTAAACAGTTCGCTCATTTTCCCTTAATTTTTGCACAAATTAATATTTTTATGCAATTTTAAGCGAATCTCCGTTTTACCGACATGCCTTCATTTGGCGAAACTGAAATCAACATACGTCTCTTTTTGACGCATGCAAATTCATTGATTAAGAAAGAGGTAGCTAGTAGTCAAAATATCAGCTGTATTCACGTTAGGTTATTTTTCGGTGTTGGAATAATTAGCACTAGCATTTATAAATCATAGTTAAATATAAATAGCATTAGCAATAATGATTTAAAAACTATATTTATATAATGTTGATTGCCAAGTATTTGTCTCATCAATTGAATTGTAAGAAATATAGTTAGTTTTTATAACACGAACAGAATTAAAAAGAATTATCGTATTCACATCAAATGCAAATAGAATGAAAAGAAGCAAAAATAAAATAAAATTCGAAATGGTTTTGTCGAATGAGTTTTATTCACCTACTTAATGCTTATTGGAAAAATATATGTATGTTTTAATATATACTTGTTATTTGTGAAGGCGTATAAATAATATAATTTTGTTTGTGAAATAGAACCAACACCCTGGACGAGTGTTTCCGACTCGATGCCTTCTCTCAGGTAAAAATATTGCGAAAACAAGTAGAGTGAAAATAAGTCTACCTACGTCTTCGAAAATATGTATCGGATTTAAAGGTGGTTTTAAACAGCAGTATTTTAATATCCTTAGACTGGCATTTGAAAATAGCATAATACTGATCAATCTGATCACCGTACTTATGACAATATTATCTTCTCCCAGCTCTATTAACAGCCTGAGTGCTGTGAAAATGAATACACGACGGCGTTTATCAGGTGCTGTTTTACGAAAAACACTTTTTATTTTAAACCAAGATGTATTAGAATTGTTAAAGCACTAACTAAATAATTGTAAAAAACTTATCCTGCCTCCGTTTTTGGCAAACAAAAATGCAAATCGCTATTTACAAAAGTTCCTGTTCGTACGCGCTCACACGAGGACAATGCGGCCGCGCACGGTGGTGGGGGTAATAATTTTTCCGTGGAGACAGCCTGCCCGTCTATCTTGGTGACAATGCCTCGGAACAATGTTTTGTTCTTTAAATTGGTGTTTATATGTTAACAATGGTCGAGTCCAAGATAAAAACAATTTTGTTTTGTCCATATGTAAACGGCTTTTAAATGTAATAAAAGTGATCTAGACACACGGCAATTTCATTATGTAGATGTTTTTTGAAAATATTTCTTGATAAAACTTCATAGTTAATGATTTAGATGAAAATATAAATAAAATTATCAATAAAACTTCTTAGTTTAGTTTCACTTTTATTTTATTTTTGACCAACGAGCGCATAAGAAGGCATCTTCAGGACTGGCAAATTGTTTACAACATTTGGATCTTTTTGACAGTTCAAGATGTTGTAAACAATTTAACAGCCCTGAAGATGCCTTCTTAGGCGAAAGCGCTCGTTGGTCAAATATAAAATAAAAGTGAAACTAAACCAAGAAATTTTATTGATAATTTTATCTAAATCATTTACTGGAAATTAAGTACAATTTTAAAGCATTATGCACTATTGGCTGTAAACAGGGAAAGAATAATGATGGTATCTTGAATATATCTACATTTAAAAAAATAAAAATAGCAACAGCATTTGACACGCTGTGCTATTTTGGTTAGCATGTTATTCAAATGAAAAATAGCAATAATTCCCTCAGTGGACTACTAGATTTCGGTTCCGCCGTTTTTGTGATATGAAAATTCGAAGTGTCATGTTATTACTGCAGGTTGTGACCATTTTCAACTCGTCGTTTTTCATTTGATCGAACAGTTTCCATTTAAATTGATCGCCGGTGATTGTAAATCTGTTAAAATGCGTTGGTTTTCGGGGAGTATCGTCGAGGCTGTGACGCTTTCAAAATCGAGAAATGCGATTTTCGTCGTGTATGTCGAAGGTAAAAATATTTATCTGTCAGATTTACTAGCACCTCTAACAAAGATCTACGAAACGACGGAATAATTTATAACGTTGATGAAAATCGCCGATAAATAGACGGCACATTGGCTACTTCTGCGACTTAAAAGACGCTTTTATAAATTTGTAATCACCGCGTTCAAATGTGGTTTTACCATCATGGTTGTAAACCTAATTTGCGTAGTCTGTTTTGTCAACAATTATCACGAAAAGTAGAATAAATTCAGTACCTTAGAGGGTAATTAAAAGTGCACAAATTATCGCAATAAGCTATTTTACACGTGAATAAAGCATCGAGGTTTATTTTCCTCATAAAAATGCTTTTTTAATCGAAATAAAAATCTGAAGTCCGCTTTATTTTTCCATTCATCAATGATCTAAAAAATGTTTTTCTTACTTCATCAATTTGGTTGCTCAAACAGATCGACAGCACTTCCGATTGTTCACTATTACAATCTGATTTACTGTCTTTTAGCACCTGGTGTTCATCCAATAATCTACATCTCAACTTAAGTAAGTGCAAGGTTATGAGATTTTTTCATCTGGAAAATCCAATCATATACGACTACTCACTGAACAATGAAATATTATCATCTGTGTCTATGTGTGTATACGAGATTTAGGTATTATACTTGACACTAAACTTTCTTATACAATTCATATTGAGCATGTTATCAATAAATCCTTAAAACTCCTTGGATTTATTAACAGAAGCACAACTGACTTTAAAAATATCAGTACCCTTAAAACTCTCTTCTGTTCCCTAGTTCGCCCGCACCTAAAGTATTCCTCTGTTATCTGGTCTCCATATTATGATGTTCACATCAAAAATATTGAATCAGCTCAACATCGATTTTTGAGAAAGATAGGCTAGAGGTTGGGCTTATCCAGAGACCAATATATGAATAATGATTTTGAAACTAGCTTAAATATATCTTCTCTTTAAGACCGTCGAAATAAATCCGACCTTCTAGTCCTATTTAAAATTCTCAACTCACTCTTTGATGCGCCTGAACTACTGAGCTCAAAAAAATTCAATATCCCAACTAGAAACCGCAGACAAAACTTACTCTTTCATACCGATAACCATAGAATTAACTATGGTTTTCATTCCCCTATGCCCGTCTTGATTTCTTTGATAACAAGTTGTCTTCTTTCAAACGACCACTGAATCAAATTAAATTATAAACACCTCTCTCCCGCCTCCACTCCCACCAAGTCTACTATATACCATTGTGTCTTTCTACTTACCTCTTTAACAATTTTCCATGCATAAATATGTCCTTTAAAAAATGGCCATTGGGCGTATATAAATGAACAAATAAATAAGTAAAACATCTTCAAAAAACAAGTTAAAGGGTACAGTGCAATTTCGGTTAATCCTTTTTCAACCAGGGCCCCGATTACAATGGGAAGTTAACATCTGTCTTCTCTGCTGCCCTCTTCAACTCAACATATGAGACGCAGTTCATGTCCTCGCACTCTAAGACTTGATTTAAATACTCCCATCGGAGGCGCCCTCTGTGATTTGTCCCTCAGCCATTCCCTCTATTATGTCATGCAGGAGACCCTCATGGCGCTTAATATGGACGATCCAACAGGCTCGCCTCTCTGAGTGATTAAGAAAATCTTCGTTTTTTTGTCGAATGCAAGGCTTGCTTTTTGTTCCACCATCCCAGGTGATCCTGCTTCCAGGTACAGATAAAATCACTAAAATGTTTTGCTGGCTGATGCAGCAAACACCCGTCGTTACCACGATGACGCAAGGCATAAAGTAGCGGGTGCGATTCTCAAAAATCATAGGAGACTCACCCAAAAATGTGTAAGGGGCGAAAATAATAATAGCTTATTGTGTTAGCTGGCTTTTCTAAAATAAATCTCTCATAATTTATTCGCATTTAGTCATTTAGGAATATAAACATTATCACTCAATTTGTCAATTTTTAAAATGTGTAAATGGGGGCTGAATTTCTAACTGTCATGCGCTCTGTAGCTGCAAGACGTCCTGTAATCTAGCTCCCATCTGTTATAATTTTTTATTGATCTTAATTGAAAACAAGGAACTAGAATCCCAACCGTCCATGTGCTCTGTAGCTGCAAGACGTACTGGGATATTTATTAATTGTACAGCGCCCTTGAGGTGGTTTTCACAAAAATGGCACTATATAAATTATCCCACTATATATATATATATATATATATATATATATCACCAAAGTACTTTCGAAACAACCCAAATTTTTACTGGACACGGAGCTATGAGAAGTTATCTATAAAGGTTTAAATTAAGGAATGATGACTATTGTCCATGCGATGATATTTCTTGACAGAGTATCGAACATCTGTAATTACAGTGTCCATTTTTCAGTTTAAAATGCCATAATCTTGAAGCAGAATGCAGGAAAGATGGAATATCCTCAACAGATATCCACACTGTAGTAAGAAATAGTTATCACGCGCCATTGTTCTTGAACTTTGCAACAATGGTGATTGGACTCATAAAGGTAATAAACCAAAATCAGTGATCGAACATCCCATTTCCAAGACAAACAAAAACGATTTTTTCTGAGTACTTTAGCCTTGTACATGACACGTAAGGCTACTAAATATAGGGGTCCAAATATATATTGAAAAAAAGGTCCTGCTTCCAAGGTACACAAACTCTTTTGTGTTTTTCAGAGTTGCCCCTAACATTACTACATTTATTTGCTGCCCAGATTTATGTATTCAGAGCTTATCATTTCTTCTCTAATGCAGGATATTAAAGCCTTCTATCTCGTATGCTTGGACAATATAATATGGAAATCAAGAATATGACCAAAACAATTAAAAACAAATTAATTAATCTAATTTTGAAATTAAATGTTATCGTTTGAGACGGGATTATTCCATTAACTTGGTTTATTTTTCTAGGAACCGATGCCCAATCTAAAGCCATGACAGAATTGATAGACTCTCCCGAAGTCGTGTCCCGACTGAGTGCCGAAGACAACTTTTTAGCCATTAAAATTATAAGTGGATCGGAGACCTACACTCAATTTGCCCAAATCTGTATCCTTTTTCATTTTACTTTAAATGTACGCAAGACAAAACATTCAAACGAGCTAAGTTTCCTCAAATTTTGTGTTGCTGATGAAATTTCGTGTGCCGAATCATTGAAGATGTTAGAATATGGGCAGAATGGTGAATGTTACACAGTGTGTAAAGCGGCCACTTAAACCAACCAAGATAGGTCATAAGCCCTGTAGATGCCTAGACTTCTATATTACCTTCTCTAAAACGTTCTTCATCTCTGTTGTAATAGGTTGATATTAACAGCTCTCCAGGGAGTTGAATCCAGTCCTTGTCTTCAAAAATTTGGACAAACTCAAAATATTGTTAAGAAATTTGTTGAAATTAAAATTTTGCGTTTTTTTTTAACAAATTCCCGTTTATTTTTTATCAAAAGGTATGTTATTTTTAAATAAAGAAAATTGAATAATTTTACGCTTTGAATGGCACATTCTACTCAAAGCTGACTTGTTTAGGGTTAGTGATTTTTGCCAGAACGCCGACGATATGTCAATCTTCTTCTTTCCCACATCCGCTCCTAAGTGGAGCATGTGGACATCACCAGTTGTCTCCAGGAGACCCTATCGCCAGCCAGCGTTTTTGCCTCTTCCCACGTCAATCCAGCGCCCCTTAATTCCGCCGAATAAAGTCTAAAGATCGGCATCGACGGCCTTCCAGGACGGCGTGAGCCCGCAGGTTCAAAGAAGAGGCAGGTTGGGTTTAAGTTCTCCCGAGGCTTGCGCAGCACGTGTCCATGCCAGGTCCACCGCCGCATCCTCAAGACGCTCGTTATAGGAGGCTGCTGCGTCCGTTCTCAGACTTCAATGTCAGTTATAAAATTGAACCACCTTATACCTAATATTCTCCTCAAGCACTTACTCTCGAAACTCAGAAGTTTGGTGTTTTGAGCTTTAGTAAGGTGCCAAGATTCGCACCCATATAGGAGTACTGGCATTATACAAGAGTTGACCGAGTATACACCAGAGTTGCAGACAACACGCATCATGTTAAAAGTTGCTCCAGCAATTCCTGGCGGGTTGCGAGCTCTCCGTGCTTCCATCCTCAGTTTTGTGAACTCCCAAGTGCTTAAAGCTGTCAGCTTTCTCTGTCCTCTGTCCATTATTATAGAGAGGCTGATCAGGGTCAGGCCAGGACTTGTTGCACATAATCTGAATCTTTTTTGTATTAATATTAAGACCCAGACGAATTGAGTTTTCCTGCAGTGTGTCAACAATTTCCTAAAAATCACCAACAGGCTTTTCGAAAAGGACCGCATCATCTGCATACTCCAAGTCGCACAGCTTTAAGGGGGAGTTCACTTCTATGCCTCGATCAGGTGGTATTGATTTGCGGTGCAAGGACGCAGCCTTGCCTCACTCCAGTGGAGACCCCGAACCAATCAGTCAAAGAGCTACCGAGACCTCAATGTCAAAGTATGGATGCAATATTTTTCCTTAGTACATTAATATCAGATCAGCTGGTTCCTGTGCCTTCTGTTTTCTTCATAGGATCCAATGGGACTCCCCTAGAAGTGTTTGCAGGGAGCTCTGCAAACTTGTCGGGGCTAATAAGTCGAATAGATTCACTCGCAGCAAATAAAGGTACACAGATTTCTTATTTATTCATACATTTTTTTACAAATAACCCTGTCTGGTATGGCCGCACATGTACTCGTAAGTCCGCGCTTAGAATTAAAACCCGGTGACATTTATTTCTTTAGAAATAAAAAAAAATTCAGGGCATTTGTACTTCCATCTGTGGTTGTATTAGAACCCTAAAACCACAGTTCAGATTAATTTTCTGTTTTACTGACGACATTTTATTACAAAGATATTTTTTATTTATTTATTTGACGGACTTATGCAGTCCATTCTAACAATGGTAAATACAATTTCCTATAATAAATACAGGCACTAATAAAATGAAATACAATTAAATAAAATTTTACGCTTAGATCAGCTACATCTACGTCAAAAGGAAAAGTTATTATACCTCTACGCAAACAGCGTACTAAATTCGGCGGTCGTAGGCCCTACGGCATGGAATGCTCTCCCAGCAGAAGCGCGGGGCTGTGAGAGTGAAGTGATATTTCGGAAGAAACTTAAAACCCACTTGTTCTCTAAATCAACAAAATCAACAACAAAATAAATTATTTTAATTAAATTACAAATTTAAAAGCTTCAATTAAATTAACTTAACAATAGAATCACCACGTAAAGCGCCCTTGAGGTATTTTATTACGAAAATGGCGCTATATAAGTTATCCATAATAATAATAAAAAATCATTTGAGTAAATTCTTAGCATGTGGTGACAAAGTACATTATTTTTCTTAATTTAAAAAGCTAAAATTAAATTTATATCTTTATAAAATCACTTTGTAAAGCGCCCTTGAGGTATTATATTACGAAAATGGCACTATATAAGTTATCCATAATATTAATAATAATGATAGAGCTTCCAGTTATGACCCCGTAAATTAGTGTTGAGATTTAATTGACACATCTCACGCGGGGGGCAGTCATAGTAATTATTGAGTATCTTATAAGTTTCTATCAAGCCCCCTCTCTTCTGTCGTACTTCCAATGATGTAAGTCCTAGTGCTTTTAATCTATTGTGGTGAAGCATCCTTTGGAGTAATTTGGGAATTTGCGTAGCACATATTTTGACTTTTTCCAATAGCTTGCTTACCCTCAACTGTCGCTGTTGCTATCAGTGTTTAAAAAAAATTAAACCAGAATATTGAGAAGTAAAAGAGTTAATTTTATGTACTCAGGTGGAAAGGTGTCTTCTCCAACTCAGATGACCCATGCACCATCTAGCAGCTCTTCCGCTGCGTCCACTGCCGCATTCCTCTCCTCGGAACAGGGGGCCGTTCCAAAGACGAGCGGAGCCAAGACTGCCGACGGTGAGTTCCTAAGTTTAGTTTACTATATATAGGTGCTGGTTACCGGAATCAAGCGAGGGTAAGCGGGGGATGTTGTACTGAATCAATGTAATTTATGCAATGCACATAGAATGGAGACCAGACCACTATTCTAGGAGGCATATTCTAGAAGAGGGCGAACAGTCGAGCAATGAAGAGTTTTGATTGTACGGACATTAGTAAAATCAAAGGATATTCTGTTAATGAAGCCAAGTAATTTCAGTGATTTATTTACTGTAAAATCTATATGATCGTTGTATGTCAGTTTATAGTCCAAAACAACTCCTAAATCTCTGATGGACTTAACTACATCAATTTTTGAGTTTTATTTATTTATTTGACGGACTTATGCAGTCCATTCTAACGATGGTAAATACAGTTTCTTATAATAAATACAGGCACTAATCAAATAAAATACAACTAAATAAAATTAAAGCTAGGACAAAAAAAAATTCTGCCTCAAGACAAGATCCGGTCTATCTTAGTGAATTTTTAAAATTATGAAGACTTGCATCAAAAAAGTTCAGATCTTGTCTCGAGTTTATAATACGACACAATCGGGACATTGATGCATGCGAGCCATAGTTTGTGCTGTGTTGATCGAGGAACAGCACATTATTATTTCGCAACCGGCGGATCGGAACATCGAATGCCACTTGTTCCAGTAACGATGGCACATCAATTGAGCCTCCCTTTTTAAATTTTAAAGATGACTTGCTATACTTGTTATTCCTTCTTTATTTTTTATTTTTTCTCTGCTGCCATTGGCATGTTTTTATACTTTTAAACTACTTTTAATTACTTATATTATATATGTTAATAAAATCAATATATTGCTGCTCTTACTATAATGTGGCATTAATTTTGAAGATGTTTTTTAAATTGACCAAAATTTATTGTCTTATATTTCACTTAAAGATTCTTCTCATCGTTTGTTTGAATCCCTTAAAATAAATATGTGTTTATGTTTTTCCTTTTAAAAAAAAAATGTTATTACTATTTTAATTTGTTTTTACATCTGAGCATGTTTTTCATTCTTTATTTCCATTCTTAATTTTTAATTACTCTTACAAATTTTCTTCATTTTTAATATTATTTCCATTTGTAAATACTCACTACAAACTACAAACCTTAAAATGTATTTTTTTCACTTAAATTTCAATTTTTAAACAACTTTCATTTATGTTTTCTTTTTCCTTCTCTTTTTTATACTTTCATAATTAACCTTACATATAATTGCTTTATAATATGGAAACTTCACTGGTCCATTAGAATTAAGTCTAATTGTGTAAAATATTAAACTTTGTAACTGTACTGTATGTTTCATGAATAAAAGAAAATAAAAAATAAAATAAAATAAGCCATTCAGCAAATTAAACATAAATATGGAGTCAATGTTATTTCTACGTTTTTGTAGACTTGAGATTTTTAACATTGAGTCCATTTCTCCGTAAGTGTAGTCTCCCCTCTCGAGCATGGATGATTGGCCATGCTACTTTTCTTAGCAAACGATGCTGCACCGATTCGATATGATTTATCCGGCCTACATAGAAGGGAGACCAGATCACGGATGCATATTCTAAAAGAGGACGAACAAGTGAGCAATATAATGTTTTAACTGTGAACATATTAGTACAGTCACTAGATGTCCCGCTAACAAAACCCAAGAGTTTTAGTGACTAGTTTTCTATTAGGTACTTGAAGGAAATCGGTTGTTTTGCTTCGTTCAACATTATTGGTATCAAAGGTTCGAAGCCCGCTCCCGCCGAAGAGACAGAGCTGGTCTGTGAAGGCGAGGTCTGCACCAGGCGGCCCAAGCCGGCGTCGCCCGTGTCCCCGGCCGGGGACACTCCGCCATCGCCCCCGGCTGCAGCGTCGGCCCCGGTGCCATCGTCCGGCCAGGACGCCGAGAGCCAGCGACTAGAACAGCTGTCGGTGGACGAGAAGGTGCAGCGGGCTAAAGAGCTGATCGAGAAAAAGAAGAAGGAGAAGATGGAAGAGGAACGAAAGGTAGGCGCTATCTTATGTATTATTATTTTAGAAATAATTTATTGTGTCTGTCCTGTATGGGAACATTTTACGCGTATCGTGTCAATCCACTCACTCTGGAAAAATTACATCAGGTCGATATTTATTTATTATTTTCTTTTTTTGGTTTTAACTGTTGAGGCTGTAGTCAAGAAAAACGAATGCAAAATTAGGAAATCATACGATTTTGCCATTTTAAAACGAATGTTTTTTTTAAAAATAATAAATTAGCCAGATACGAATGTGTCAATATAAATCACTCCTTAGACGTCAATACAAAGTTATGTCATCACTATTGCTGACAACTGTCATTCTAATCAAGTTATATTTTAAGGATGTGAAATAAAATTGATACTTCGTCCTAAGTCCTGTAAATGCCTAGGTGTCCGTATTTCCTTCTCTAAAATGATCTCCATCTCTGTTGTGATTTGTTAATTTTGATGACTCCCTAGAGGGTGAAATCCAGTGTACAAACATTTGGACAAACTCAAAATATTGTGATTAATAATAATTTGAAAAAAATATTGAATTTATCAATCGGCAGGTAAACACACAAACCAGTACACCACGAGCTTGACTAATCTCCGCCTGATTTTTTTTAGCAAAATTTTCACCTATGAGTAGAAACTTAAGGCTGTAATCGGGAAAAACGAACGCAAAATTAGGTAATCATACGATTTTGCCATTTTAAAACTAATGTTTTTTTTTAATCGGGCAATAATAAAAAAACAAAAAAACATAAATTAGATAAAAACAATATGTTTTACAGGTATTTCTGTTAAAAAATATACTTAAAAGTTTTATGTAACTAAAATATAATTACTTTTAGACCAACAGATTACGCCATTTCAAATTTAGACTAAACTTAGGTATCTGGGATCTCAATAATGACTAAGTATTGAACAAAAATTTTTTGCAATAATTTAAAGATAATACTTTAATTTATTTCAACAGAGAGGGAAAACGTTTTTGAGAAGGGAATATGGAAGTCTAGCCATTTACAGGGCTTATGACCTGTCATTGGCTGGTTTACAGTCTGCAAGCATTCGGACATACTCAAACATTGTTGAATTACTACCTGGTAAAAGAAGAAGTATAAATATTGGAAAATTGTTTTCAGGCGTTGCCTAATAGGTGATTTGGTTCAGCCGGATGAATCTCACCAACATCATAGATTCAGTCATCATCAGATTCATCTAATTGAATTATTTCACCTACATACTAGGTAACGCCTGAAAATATTATTTTTTCAATTTCTATACTTCTTCATGGACCAGGTAATTTATCAACAATATTTTGAGTTTGTCATATTACCTTCTTGTCTATATTACCTTCTTTAAAATGTTCTTCATCTCTGTTGTAATGTGTTGATGTTGACAGCTCCCCAGGGAGTTGAATCCAGTCCTTGTCTGCAGAAATTTGGACAAATTCAAAATATTGTTGACAAATATATAAAATCAGCTTTAAAACTAAAATAAACCTAATCCACGCTACTTTTCGAAGCGAGCGATGTTGGACTGATTCAACGTGATTTATGCGATTCACATGGAATGGAGACCAGGCCACTATTCTAGGAGGCATATTCTAGAAGAGGGCAAACAGTTGTTGTTGTCATGATATAATAAATAAATACATATTTTTTCATGGCTTTCTTTTGTCTTTCAGTCCGAAAGAGAAAAAGAATTGGAAAGGCGAGCGCAGGGAGCCGGAATGGCGGAACTCAAAAGGTGGCAACAGGAACAAGAATTAAAGAATCTAAAGGTGCGTTGAAAATATCCCTTTTTACCTTGGTAAGTCTTGAGTCTTGACTCCAGCGGATAGGATACCAACACCTGTAATTGTTTGCTTCTGATTTCATTTATAACACTACCTTGAGGCTGTAGTCTGATAAGGAGCAATTAAATTTTAAAACAAACACCCGTCTTCTTTGTAACATTCACCATTTTGCCTATGTTTGAGCATCCATATTTCTTCAATTCTTCCATCTGTCGATTTTAGTAAAGTTAAAGAGCTGAAACATTTATTGTTGTGAAGAGATTCATCTGATTATATAATATCACACACTCGGCAACGCCTGGGATAATTTTCCAATTTTTACACTTCTTCTTGGACCAGTTGGTTTCCTTCTTCTTTCCTTCCCATCCCCTCTCCTCTCTTCATAGTAAAGTGTACATTTTTAGTTAATTTTTTTTTTAAATTTCGTATTGTATTATAAGATTCTGTACCTAGAATATGTTCATGAACATGTAATTTTCTCAAACTGAACGGTTTGGGTAGGTAGGAAGAAATTGCCTCAAGGCAAACCATCACGCCGTTTCACCGTAAGGGTAGGCAGAGAGGATAGAACGCACTCTATCTTTGCATGCAGATCTCGCTTCCTCTACATTCATACATCTTCTCATGCACGCGCACCGATTATTCCGACTTTTAACATATCCACCTTCGAGTATTTGTTGGATTTGGTCTTGCCATGTCTTTCTCGGTCTTCCTCTATTTCTTCATCCATCAACATTCGCATCGTTCTTTCGCTGTCCATTCGCACTACATGTCCAAACCAGCGCTGAGCTCCTTTCTTGATTTTGTCGATAATGCTTATGCATAATGTACGGATCTCAACATTTGTGCATCTATCGTACATAGTTTTACCACACATTCACCTAAGAGATCAGATTTTGACAGCATTCAACCTACTTTCATTCCCGTTTTTCCAAGTCCATACTTCGATCCCACACATCAGGGTCGGGACCGGGACTCCGTTGTGAACTGCTAATTTTGCCTCGCGACAAACATTTATTTGCCAAGGTTGATTTAAGCGCACCGTTCACTCTGTTCCCGGCACTCACCCTCCTTTCAATATCTTTCTCAGTCATTTCATCCCTAGTAAACATACTTCCCAGATATACAAATTCCTCTACCCGTTTTAGTATAATATGCTTAGTTTGAATTATTTAGTTGAAGTATATAGTTATATTTCATATTATATATTACATAATATGAAATTATTACTGGTCTGTCTTTAAACTGTATTTTTAAAAAAATGTTTTTCATCATTGTCGACTATTTGTTTCTTTAAAATAAATAAATAAATAATGAATTGTTCACTGCTGTAATTATTTCTGTAAAACTTTTTATTGTAAAAGGTTCTTTGAACCGTTGATATATAAATAAATAAATAAAAGAGTGAACGCGGTTGAAATGCGATCTCTTAGACGAATGTGTGGGAAATCAATGTATGACAGGGTTACGAATGATGAAATCAGGCGAGAGTGTAAATCTGAGACAAGTATAATTGATAAGATTAAGAAAGGGTCTCTGAGATGGTTTGGTCACGTAGAACGAATGGACGACGAGAGAATGGTAAAACAAGTATATATGGCAAAAATGAACGGCAACGTTAGACGAGGACGACCAAGGAAGACGTGGCATGATCAGATAAACCAAAATCTTAAGTCTGGTCATGTCAAAAGCAGACAGAACCGAAGGGCATGAATGACAAGATGTATGAATGTGGAAGAGGCTAGGAGTGTATGCCAGGATAGACGTGTGTGGCGGTCCATTCTCTCTGCCTACCCCTACGGGGAAATGGCGTGATGGTAGTAGTAGTAGTAGTAAATAAAAAACCCTTTTAAGTGGTTCTACACTGTAATGTTTCATAGTTCCCAGATTGGTACCTGAAGCGTAATACTGCTCTCACTTCATGCAATGAAAAAGTATGTTTTTCGGTTTTTCAGGAAGAGAGATTGAAAGAGAAAAAAGAAAACGATCTCATCAGAGCCCGGATCCTGGAACAGATTGCTCAAGACAGGGCCGATCGGCAGGCCAGGTTCGGCGGCCCCGTGGAGACCCCGGTAGCTGGTAATATTTTCATCCATGTATCGCTAGCCTAAAGCGTCGGTGAGAAAATCTCTGGAAAACGGATTCTGAAATGATCAAGGGTCCAAATGTATTAAATTATTTGACGTAAATGCGGAATTCCAGCCCAACCCGGAATTTAATTTTAAAAATGTTTTCGTGTACACGTGAATATTTAAAAATTTTGGAGTAGGATGAAATATCTCAAAAACGCACGCAAAAAAATGTTAAAAATAGTATTCATTTTAAAATCGTAAATAATGACGTCACTCCTTATATCTACGTGTAGTGTTTCCGGTTTCCGCTTTAAAGCCCCCGCACCTTGTAAGGAACGTTTTGACCATAGAAAAAAAAGAGTATAATTTGTATAATTTGACATTTCAACCAGAGATTATGTCAACTTTCTAGGTTTTTCTAAATCGAAGCGTTCGTGAAAACAACCATAACATAGAAATGAGCAAATTACGATCAACTAAATTAAGTAATCAAAGCAATATTCCATAGATTCTTGTCGGGTCAGTGAAAGTAAGAACGCCAACCGTTTCATGACGTCACTACTGAAAAGTGACACACTGATCACAGTCATTTGGCGGGGTATTTGACAAATGTAACTTTAAAAAATCATATCTTTGTAAATAACGCACAAAAAAAATATTAAAAATTTGCTTAGTTAAATAGTACGCTAATAGAACAAAAATAAATAAGAAAACAGTGGAATTCCTCATTATGGCTTCGACTGTCAAAGATTTTTATTCCATAAACTCCCCTTACTGAGACAAAAACATCCGTGCATTACGATGCTGTGCAGTTGTTACACGTGCAAAAAATGAGAGATTTTAAATCAGGAAAATGAGTGTCATTGTTCCTTAAAAATCATAAAAATAACTTTTTTTATGTGTGATTAACATATATTTTTATTTATTTATTAACGGACATTGTCGATGTATACAATTTATAGGGTTTAAATATTACAATAAAATAATAGTTTAAAACAGTTTTAAAATAAGAATAGAAGCATTGACAAACATAAGGGACATAGAGACAAGAGCTGGACTATTTATTGAGAGCTCGTTTAAACCGCTGTAAACTTAAACCAAAAAAGTCCAGATGATCTTGTCTCGAGTTAACAATACGACAAAGACGGGTCATTGGAGAATTAAGACCATAGTTTGTTCTATGCCGATCGATGAACAGTACTTCATTGTTTCTCAACCTACGAGTCGGAATATTGAATTTTACTTGTCCCAGTAATGATGGCACATCGATTATACCATTTAGTATGCCGAACATATATATGGAGTCAATATTAGTTCTACGTTTTTGTAGACTAGAAATATTGAACATTGACTCTATATCAGCGTAAGAATAATTACCTCTCTCTAGTCCAAGCATCGACGCTACTTTTCGAAGCGAGCGATGTTGGACTGATTTAATGTGATTTATGCGATTGACATAAAATGGAGACCAGACCACTATTCTAGGAGGCATATTCCAGAAGAGGGCGAACAGTCGAGCAATAACGAGTTTTGATTGTACGGACATTAGTAAAATCAGAGGATATTCTGTTAATGAAGCCGAGTTATTTCAGTGATTTATTGACTGTATTATCTATACGCTCGTTGTATGTCAGTTTATAGTCCTAAACAACTCCTAAATCTCTGATGGACTTAACTACATCAATTTTGGAGTTTTGTATTAGGTTCTCGAAGGAAATCGGTTGTTTTGTTCTATGAAATGACATTATTTTGCATTTTTAATATTTAGTTCTAATTTATTGACATTACATTATACATTAATTATGGTTGTAGCATCGTCTCCGACGACCGTGACGCCCCCGTCCCCAGCAGTCGACACGGGGAGCGTCACACGAATACAGTTTAAGATGGCGGACGGGTCTACCCACATGACGCAAGTGGATTCTGATTCAACTCTCGGAGACTTGAGACAATATGCCAAAGACAATATCGAGGTATGTTCGCTATTGCTTTAATCTTGGTGTTTCTATGGTGGGGATGGTGATACAGTCCTGAGCTGCCGATATGTACAGAAATATATATATATTTTTTATATTTATTTTTGCACCACAACAGGGCAGGAGGCCCAATTACAGTGGTGAATTACATCACAGAACACCCAGGCTTGAGAAAAATCACATTGTAATTTTTGTGTTCTCACCGGGAATCGAACCTTCCGTACGTGAGTCAAGCGTCTTGACCACTGCACTACGGAGGCCGCCATATACAAATATATATTTTAAGATTATTATCGTTTTTTAAGAAAGATAGGCTATAGGTTGGGCTTATCCAGAGATCTATATACGTATAATGAGTTAGAAACTACCTTGAATATATCTTCTCTTCGAGACCGTCGAAATAATCCGACCCTCTAGTCCTATTCAAAATTCTCAACTCACTCTTTGATGCGCCTGAACTACTGAGCTCGATAAAATTAAATATCCCAACTAGAAACCTCAGACAAAACTCACTCTTTCATACCGATAACCATAAAACTAACTATGGTTTTCATTCCCCTATGCCCAGAATTCTCAGGTCTGCCAACAAACTTACCAGTCTTGATTTCTTTGATAACAAGTTGTCTTCTTTCAAACGATCACTGAATCAAATTAAATTATAAACACCTCTCTCCCGCTTCCACTCCCATAAAGTCTACTATAAACCATTGAGTCTTTTTCTTTTTTTTAAATAATCATTTTCTATGCATAAATATGTCCTTAAAATGCCCATAGGGCGTAATTATATATAAATAAAAATATTTTTTACCCTACTATTAAGTAGTTAAATAATTTTTTTTTACTCTGCTGTATTTCATATATTTCAGTTATGATCCTAATAATTTGAAACATAACGCTCTTTTTTAAATCT
Organism: Micrasema longulum; assembly: GCF_059751315.1. Classification (NCBI taxonomy): domain Eukaryota; kingdom Metazoa; phylum Arthropoda; class Insecta; order Trichoptera; family Brachycentridae; genus Micrasema; species Micrasema longulum. The sequence goes on along the minus strand of NW_028277694.1, from coordinate 185,726 downwards.
GGTAGCACTTTCGACCATTTCAATTTCAGACTCTCTGTTTTCTCTCTAATTTTGTTATAATAATTTTCTATGTATAAATGTGTCCATAAAAATGCCCATTGGGCGTATATATAAATAAATGAGCGATACTTAATGCTAAAAGTGATGTCCCGTTGCAATCAATTTCTTTTCACTTCGCTCCCATACATCAGGGTTGGGACCGGGACTCCATTGTAAACTGCTATATTATCATTTGTCAAAGTAAAGAACAGTCCAACTGTTGTGTAGATTTAATTATTCACTCTTTTCACAAAAGTGCTATTATCTCAGTTTCACTTTTCTGTGGCTGGCTGCTTTCTGCATAACCTCGTTCAATTCTTCCTTCTCTAAATCATCTAGTGTCCATGCGGCTCCGATGTGGAATCAATCTTAATGTTCTTTGTTTCCAGAAATCGGGGAACTTCTCTCTGTCAGTGGCGTACCCCCGGCGCTGCCTGAGCCCCTCCGAGGACGGGCAGAGCCTGCGGGCCCTGGGGCTCAGCCCCTCCAGCGCCCTGCTCCTCCTGAGGGCGGGCCCCGCCGGCCCTTCGCAAGTGGACAAGGCCGGCGGCTTCTTCGGTGAGTGGACAGCCAGACTAAAACAGAGTATAAATCCTCGCCTTAATGAGAGACTTCAGGAAAATTGGATACTAAAAATGTTTTCAAGAAAACATTTTTAGTCATTCTTGAAAATGTACAAAAAATAAATAAACAAACAAACCGTCACGCCATTTTACCGTAGGGGTAGGCAGAGAGGATAGAATGACATATCACTCTGTCTTTGCATACAAACCTCGCTTCCTCTACATTAATACATCTTCTCATGCACGCACGCCGATTATTCCTACTCTTGACATGTCCATCTTCAAGTATTTGATAAACTCGAACGTGCCATGTCTTTCTCGGTCTTCCTCGTTTTCTGCATCCATCAACATTCATATTGTAGATCCTTTTAGCCGTTCTTTCACTGTCCATTCGGTCTACATGTCCAAACAAACGCAGCGCCCCTTTCTTGATTCTGTCGATAATGCATGTCTCAGCCTTGCACAGTTCACGGATCTCGACATTTGTGCAAAATGGACTAAATGCGTCCGTGTTGATCAAACGGTTTTTTATTACGATGTTCTTCGTTTTGCAGGCATGCTGACGCAGATATTCTGGTCCATGATCGGCAATCCTGTCGGGGATCTGTTCCGCTACGTCGGCAACCTCATCTCTGGTCAGCGGGACCGTTCCCGCAGCTCCCCGCCGCCCCGCAACTCCAGGAGAACACAGCAGCAAGACGAGAGGTGAGCAATCATCATGTGACAATAATCCATACTAATATTATAAACGCTATAGTGTGATTTTTTGCATTAGGATAGCCTGAGAAATGAGATGTAAAATAAACCACAGTAAAACCTTGTTTTTTCGTTCCTCGATTTTACGTTTCCTCGCTTTTTACACCGAAATGTTCAGGACCCATTTTTCTTCGTACATTTTCATACAAATATTCCCCCCAAGTAACGTTTTGTACATTTTTCATCACCCTGGTTTTACGCTTAAAAAAATTCCGAATTCATTTGATGTGTCAAAAAAGCCAAAATTATATATTTTTTTTTCATTTATTTAATTTTACAATACGCCCAAGGGGCATTTACAAAAAATATACAGGTAAGTACAAACATAGTGAGTAAAAATTCAAAAGATAAACAACGCTTTTTTGTATACATTTAGAAACAATAAAAAGCATACTGCCATGCAAAATAAAAAGTGAAACTTTACATAGTAAAAAATAAATAAAAAATTTGGATATAAGAAAAGTAATTGAATTAAAAAGCAAATTGTAAATAACATTCTTGACAGAATCAAGAAAGGGGTGCTGCGTTGGTTTGGACATGTAGAGCGAATGGACAGTGAAAGAACGGCTAAAAGGATCTACGATACGAATGTTGATGGATGCAGAAAACGAGGAAGACCGAGAAAGACATGGCACGATCAAGTCCATCAAATACTTGAAGATGGACATGTCAAAAGTAGGAATAATCGGCGTGCGTGCATGAGAAGATGTATGAATGTAGAGGAAGCGAGGTCTGTATGCCAAGATAGAGTGTTATGGCATTCTATCCTCTCTGCATACCCCTACGGAGAAACAGCGTGATGGTTAGTTGTTGTTGTTGTTGTTGTAAAGAATTCAAACAAAAAAATAAATACATTTACATTATAAGTATAAAAAAAATGGTATCAACAAATTATTGTTAAAAACAAATAATAAAAATTAGTTAACAGTAAGTATATATAAGATAATAACATAATATCTGGTACACAAAAATATTTGATTCATCAATTTCAGAAAAAGATAATAATAAATAATAATACACATCAAAAACAGAGAAAGAATTGTATGAAAAAGAAAGTTTTATTACGACATTAAAAATTAGTTTCAAACAGTGCATTTGAGAACGTTTTAAAATGGATAATTGTCGTATTAAAAATGTCTATTTCACAAGTAAATTTGTTGGCTAAGGAATGTAAACGCGGAAACAGAGAGTGTCGTGCATAGTTAGTGGCTACGTATGTTGTGATAATGATGCTGCGGCCCGCGCGCCACCGCGTGCGCCACGCGTGTGCCACGCGAATGAAGAATAAAAACAGGTTAACAACTAATAAAGGATAAATTATTGTCTTAACCTAAATTCAAAGCAGGTTCGATATTGGAATATTATCAATGAAAAGTCTTTTTCTAAGGTAATAGCATGAAATCGAAAAGCAATCGAAATTGAACATCTCTTTAATATCAAGAATGAGAATGGGACATTGTCTCGTTGCCTCACATTTATCGAGAATAGGTGTCTTTACTTCGGCAATGTGTCATTGTGAAAATGACGATAAGACATTAGATCATCTGTTTTTTGACTGTCTCCTCTTGACGTAAAATTTTTACTCGCCTAGAATGATTTGGATACTTATTTACTTCTGACTAAATTCTTAAGGACAAATAATAAAAATATTTGAATTTGTTAAATATTATTTGCCAAATTTAAATAATAAGTCTAATTGAATGTCCCTCTTTACTTTTGGCCCAAAATGTCATGTTATGTTTACGTTTAATTTAGACGGTAATAATATTTTATTGTCACATAACTTTTTCATACTGATTTTAACTACCTAACATTATATTATATTTTTTCGTGGGTATGGGTTTTTTTTTTGTCGTTCACTGAAGCATATATTCTTTAAATTTCTTATTCTTGTTTCTAAGAGCCAAAATCACTCGCAAACGAGTGGAGGCGTAAAAAAAAATAAAAATATATAATAGCAGGCAAGCCAACGTTCGGGTAGGACAACGTCTGTCGGGTCCGCTAGTTTATTATAATTTTCAATAGTGGCAATATGCAATGGCGATTGGATTTATAAAATCTTCCTCTGTCCCGTCTTCCTCGTTATAACCAAGTTCGACGGTACCTTAAATCAATACTATTACTCGGTGGGAAAGGGGAATAAAGAGGAAAGGAGAAGAGATTAAGGAAGAGAAAGGAGATGTGATTTAAACAGAGATACTGTAGCAACATCTTTGATGGTGGATGGGAGATGATATTCCCACAGTGGAGCCGCATGGACACTATGTGAGTTAGAGAAGAATTGTGAATGGATATAATTTTTCTTTTCAAAATTCTAAATAATATGGTTGATTCGCCGTACCTTTAAAAAAAATATTGGTTTCCGTTGTCCTCTTCGCTATACTAGATTAAATTCCCTTTTTTATATGCCAACTTGTAAAAACAATTATACCTCGAATTCATTCATTAGACGCACCTGTAGAAATTATAACAGACTCAGTATTGATGTAGACATTTCTAACTGCACGTTGCATTTATATGGAAAATTTCTTCATGGGGTCGATTATTTGGGGTAGTTGCTGAATGTGCATCTTGAGTGGTTTATGCTATGTATATGTGCCGCATGTAATGTATATGTTTGTGTATGTTTTATATGTGCGTTTGTGTGTGTGTGTGTGGATGGCTAGGGGTGTGCATTCTGTATTTTTATTTAATCCAATGATAACCTCCATAGAAAACGCAAATGTTTCTTATTTATTTATTAAAAAATGTCACATTTAGTGTTTAAACCTTTTGCATAATTTATGAAAACTTAATTGGTCTTTTTATGTTAGAAAATCGTTGTTTGTAATACTTTTTATGTATGACTTTGTTTTCTGAATTAAATAAAATAAAAAATAACTTAATAGTATTAAAAGGGTGCTTTGAGAATTAGAACGAACAACATTCACCAATCAAGACAGTACTTTGGCCATGTCCTAATGTTATTTTTGTTTCTTCCTCCTCAGCTCGGCGAAGAAAAGGCGAGTCGGCGGCGGCAGCGACAGTGGCGCATCCGGCACCAGCACGGTCCGAAGGGAGGGAAACACCTACCGGCTGAAGGACAGAGACTCCGACGATGAGAACAACACGTGGAATGGAAACTCCACCCAGCAGATGTAGTCGGCCGACTAAAATATAATAATCCAAACCTAAATCTTACTAAACAATATTTGTATATATACCAGAACCTCTTTTTACACAGGAGACACGTTCCACACAGAAAAATTTCAAAAATATGAAAATGTAAAATTGAGAATCGTAAAACCAGGTTTTATTGCATACTAAAAAAGAACAACGCTAGATAGGTTGGCTTTCATCATTTCGGGATTTAAAAAAATTAAATTGTTTACTATTTATTATCATGATCGTAGAAAGAACATCGACGCGTATATCAATCGGACTTTTTTAGGGTTAGTGGCTATTGCCTGAACGGTGACGATTTACGTAGACATGCGGTTGGCGGGGATCAGACAAATGTTCTTCCAGGAACTCGCAAGTCGGTTTCCCATAGTTCTGACATGATCTGCCGACGACAGTTGGCAGCAGACGTCCGGGACGTCGAGAACCCAATGCCTTGTGAAGTAGGCAAGCGTCGTCAGGAGGCATCCGCAGTATATGGCCCAACAACCGTATCACCTCCGCTTGATGATTGTCACCGGATTTTGCCGCGTCCATTCTTTTATTACGTGAGAAATCAAACATGATAATTTTCTATTTGAAGCACTAACTTTGTGGTTATTCATTATAATAAAATAAATAAGACAGCTTTGTTTTTAACCATTATTTTTTTTTTCACCGACCGGTTTCAAAGCAAACAAGCTTCTTCGTCAAGGTTTACGTAACTAATCAATTCTTTCCTATTTTATTTTTATCATGTTTACTTAATACTACACGTGGAGCCAATAAATCACGTCTTTTTTTTCCTAAAAAGGTGGTAATTTGACCCCTATAAAACCTATCATACATTAAACCTGCATTCTACACTTTTTTTTATTTTACAAAAACAAACAGTCCACAATGATATAATAACATAAAAAAGATACGGTTTAAAGACAGACCAGCGAAGTTTCTAAATAAAAATCATACATATTAAATTGTGGTACAACAAAAGGGCGTGTTTGTGTGTATTTGTATGAGAGTAAGTGCAGAGGTGTGTTAGTGTGTATTTGTATGGGAGTATGTGTTCAGGTGTGTGTAAGTGTGAGCATCATTAAACAGCAAGTGGGATCGTATTGCAGCCAGAAAGAATGAGTCTTAAATTATTTTTAAATAAATTAAGGGGCGTGTTAAATATATCAATACATGAAAAAAAATCATTATAGTTTGAGCAAGAACGATAGAGGAAAGAGTGTTGTGCATAGTTAGTGCTACAAACTGGCAGATGGAACAAATACTTTTTTTTTTGTCACGCAAAAGGGGACATTAAGATTAATTTCGGAGAGTAGGTTAAAAGAGTCTACTTTATTATTTAATAATTTATATAAATAACTATATCTATTGGCTCTATAATCTTATTCTATTAGCTCCACGTGTAGTATTTAGTAAACATGAAAAAAATAAAATAGGAATTAATTCATTAGTTACGTAAACCTTGACGTAGAAGCTTGTTTGCTTTGAAACCGGTCGGTGAAAAAATATAAACAATTAGTGGTTGAAAAGAAAGTTGTTTTATTTATTTTATTATGATATTTTTAATTTAGAACATTTTTGCGACTAAGCATTGCCCAAATCACTAAATTAGGCTGTATGTTTTATACATCATTTGACATCTAATCATCAAAAAGTATTCGCATGCAAAAAATGAAATTCCCCTAATTAGTTTCTTTTGTCACCCCGCGATAAGATCCATAATAGCACCCCAGGGTACTTTGTCTGCGGCCACCTGCGGAGTTGGCTGCGGGTGTCCTCCCGAGTCAGGCCCGCGTCCCGTAGTTCAGACGTGGACGGCCGATGAGCAGTCGGCAGCGGATGTCGAGAACCTGATGCCTTGTAAAGTTAAGGCTCTCGGGAGGCATCTGTAGTAAATATATTCCCCCTTTCAACTTTATTTCAATTTATCTGCATTTATGTCTCGATCGAAAAATTTGCCTATTAAAAACAAATATATCCTATATAATAAAAAAGTAAAATATATTTCCTATGCCTAATAATAGTCAGTAGAACTTTAAAATTACCAGCACCAAATTGTGCGTAGGGCACTGCCTTGGTAAACCCAATGCGGCGTATCTCAACCGTCTGTTGTATAAAGGTAAGATGACCAATCTTACGCTTCGTGCTCTAGTCCGGGACAGTGAAATATCGAAGTGTAAAACCACATTTTAATCCAATATTTTTAGTATGTCCAATTGTTTGCAGATGAGGCTAGACTTAACTTTTTATCGAGATTGAAATTTACCGCAACAGAGAGGGAAAACATTTTTGAGAAGGGAATATGGAAGTCTAGGCATTTACAGAGCTTATGATCAATAATGGGAGCAATGAAATTGCCTTCCCGAGAAAAAGATTGGTGCATGCCCAGTCAACCCTTTATAGGACACATATTTTTTGTTTAAATTTTGCAAAATTTTATAAATAACAGTTATTCTGAAAAGAATCAAACCCGGAACCTTTCATGCGTGAGTCCGACGTCTTGACCACTACACTGCGGATGTCGCCGCTGAAGTGACCACTAAATTATTAAATGCGTGACTTCCATCTTCTTACATTCTTAAAAATGTTTTCCCTCTCTGTTGCAATAAATTTCAACCAATATTGCCGGGAATCCGAACCGGGACTCGCGTGGCAGGCGAGCGCTCCGACTGCTACACAACAAGGCGGACTTATCCCCACTCGATTTCCTCATTCATTATTTTTGCCTGGGAGTAGCCGTCGAGCCAAAAACGCTCGTTCAGGGCTACGGCTTTATTTCAAATTCACGTCTGCAGGACACATATTAAGATTTTAATTTATGCAACAATAGTTATTGCTCGTTATTATATTTATTTTTATTTTGTCTACAGAGGATTGTTACTTTTATTTGTGAAATAAATTGTATTTAGTTTTATGAAAAGGTATTTTATTAATTTTTAACTTATAATTAAATATTATATTAAAAATTGGTCTGGTTTTTTATTCATTTCACAAGGAGAGAAAGACAGCTTCAAAAGAAAACTCTGCAGAATCCTCGGACCAATTAAGGATAAAAAAATCCTTTAATTTTTTATAATGAATAACCACAAAGTTTTTCTTCTTCTTTTCCACATCTGCTTCTAAGTAAAGCATGTGGACATCACCAGTTGCCTCCAGGAGACCCATCGCCGGCCAGTTCTCTCGCCTCCTCCCGCGTCAATCCAGCGCCCCTTAGTCCCGCCGAATAAAGTCGAAAGATCGTCATCGACGGCCTTCAGGGGCAGCGTGAGCCCGTAGGTTCAAAGAAAAAGCAACTCACCGCCGCATCCTCAAGATGCTCGTTATAGGAGGCTGCTGCGTCCGTTTTCGGATTTCAATGTTAATTATGAAATCGAATCACCTTATACCTAAAATTCTCCTCAAGCACTTTCTCTCAAAACTCAGAAGTTTGGTGTTCTGAGCTTTGGTAAGGTGCCAAGATTCGCAAACTATGTATGTTTGGATAATTTATATAGCGGCATTTTTGTAAAAATCACCTCAAGGGCGCTGTACAATAAATAAACATCCCAGCACGTCTTGCAGCTACAGAGCGCATGGACGGTTGGGATTCTACTTCCTCGTCTCCAATTATGATATATAGGAGCTAGATTACATCACGTCTTGCAGCTACAGAGCGCATGGATAGTAAGAAATCTAGCCCCTATTTACATTTTTTATTTTATTTAATTTGACAATGAAGTTTAGAGTTTAAGTTAGATTACAACAAGTCTTGCAGCTACTGAGCGCATGGACGGTTGAAATTCTAGACCCCATTTACTAAATTTAGATATTTGATAGTTGATAACATTTACATAATATGATTTATATAATATGATAGCTAACATCACAAAAAGTCTTGCAGCTACAAAGCGCATCGACGAGTGAAATTTTAGCAACAAAAGAATGAATGATCAAAAAGTTAACAAAAAAAAAACGAAGTTAATAAAATGGGATTACTGGCTTTATACAAGAGTTGAATAATCGGCATTGCGTTTTGACCGAGTATAGACTTGAGTTACAGGCAAAATGCAAACCAGCAAGTTAGTGCTTCAAATATGAGTTTCAATTTATTATGTTCAAAAAATAAAACAATAACATTGTAGACTTAAGCTTTATTGGAGTATTGCTCTGTACATAATAATAAGATTGTTATATCAACTCTGTTATTTAGGGCATTTTAGTCAGAAAAGTAAAGTCAGGTAATGTTTCTGTCAGAAAGGTTTGTTGTCTCGGGTCATCTAATTTCATTAGATGTGTGGATGATGTAGATGCCTCTGAATGAGTCTGAAATAATTCACAAAATTAATGTGCAAAAATGAATGCTTATATTCCTTAAAATAAAGCTTGATTAGAACAACAGTTGTCAGCAAAAGTGACGACATAACTTTGTAGTAACGTCTACTAAGGAGTGATTTATATTGAGACACGAAAAATCTTCAAGATATTTTTGTAATACAATGCTTGACATCAACATAATTATATAAAATCAGCTATTAAACTAAACTAAACCTAATTATTAACGACGTTCTTACAAGGTTACATCATTCTGCAAAAATGTTAGAGATGGGACAAATTGATCAATGTAAATTGATCGAATTAAAAATAATTTGTTTGATTTTGTGCATGAAAGAAGTATAAAAGTCTTATTTTTTGGTGAATAATTGTCTTAAACACACTATAATAGGCTTGTTTTTGCGTTTTTATATCAATTTTCGGAAAAAAGAGTTTCATGATTGCATGAAAAAACTGATAAAATCGATTTGATCGGTACATGATCTTCTTTGCAGTCTCAATCCTGGGAACTGGTTTGCAAAATCCTGCATCTCGTCCTCCATTGGTCTCTATTTTCTGCAGCCCTCTTCAGCTCGACATATGATTCGCAGTTTAAATCTTCGCACACTTGCTCCAAATATTCCCGTCGGGGGTGCCCTCTATAATTTGTCCACTCAGCCATTCCCTCTATGATGTCATGCAGGAGACCCTTATAGCGTAAGGGTGCATGATCAGTGATCAGTAATTTCACATCACTATTCACATTAGTTTGACAGCTGTCATTTTAATCAAGCTAAATTTTAAGGATTATAGTATAATTATTGGGAACATACAAACTAATCTCTTTCAGTATATTTGGATTATATATACTTCCAGAAATCAGCTTATAGAAATGTTTCCCAAGAAATATTCCATAGTTGACAAATCATGTAAACCATGTCGAGAATCGAACCTAAGGCCTCTTGCGCGATAGAAAAATTCGCTAACCTCTTCACCGCGAGCCGACAAAAGTATACTTAAATTACTAAAGAGTAGTGATTTTTGCATGATTTTGATTTGAGCGCAACGAGGCATCTTAGCCAATTGCATAGACTTTTCTTCACCAACACGCATTTACGTATTTTCTCCATAGATTGTGGCACCAGTGTAGTGATTTTTGCACGATTTTGATTTGAGCATGATGAGGCCTCTTAGCCAATCACACGTGGAGATAAAACAAAAAATTAAACCCTCATTACGAATATATAAATAGCTTAAAAAAGTCAAAAATAATGTGTGTAATTAATTACGAAAAAAATGTTTGTTCAACCAGCTAATAGCAGGCAAGCTACCGTTCGGGCAGGACAACGTCTGTTGGGTCCGCTCGTTAATAATAAAAATAATGTGACCTCACTGGGGTTACCCGTGCCGAGGACACTTAACAATATATTTTTACATTTGAGACTAAACAGAGATAATTAACAAAATATTCAGACAGTTTTAAACACTACGTATTTATGTTTACAATTAATTTATGTACATCTATATTATTTATATTACAAAACGCACAGTGAAAGAACAAAAACCTAACATAAGCTATACAATATTTTGAGTTTGTCCAAATTTTTGTAGACAAGGACTGGATTCAACTCCCCGGGGAGCTGTTTATATTAACATATTACAACAGAGATGAAAAACATTTAAGAGAAGGTAATATAGAAGTCTAGGCATCTACAGGGCTTATGACCTGTCAATGGCTGGTTTAAGTGGCCACTTTACGCACTGTAAAATTCAACATTCTGCCTATATTTAAACATCTATATTCCTTCAATTCTTCCATCTGTTGATGTTTGCGAAGTTAAAGAGCTGAAACCTTTATTTATGCGGGTGAGACTCATCTAATTGAATTATTTCACCTACATACTAATATGTTAATATAAACAGTAAAAGTTGTAATATGTTAATGTTAACAGCTCCCCAGGGAGTTGAATCCAGTCCTTGTCTACAAAAATTTGGACAAACTCAAAATATTGTTGATAAATTACCTGGTCCATGAAGAAGTATAGAAATTGAAAAAAATTACATTTTCAGGCGTTGCCTAGTATGTAGGTGAAATAATTCAATCAGATGAATCTCACCTCCATAAATAAAGGTTTCAGCTCTTTACCTTCACAAACATCAACAGATGGAAGAATTGAAGGAATATAGATGTTCAAATATAGGCAGAATGGTGAATGTTACACAGTGTGTAAAGTGGCCACTTAAACCAGCCATTGACAGGTCATAAGCCCTGTAGATGCCTAGACTTCTATATTACCTTATCTCAAATGTTCTTCATCTCTGTTGTAATATGTTAATATAAGCTATACACTTGTGGAGCAGTTGATTCAATATTGGTTTGAGCAAACGAGATAATCCATTTTACTTCTACCTAGCTCCACTATCCATTTATTTATAGCCCTTTTAAACATTTTCTCATTACTAATTGTTTTAATAGATAGTGGAAGTAGGTTATAGATTGATCTCGAGGTTTTTATTTTTCAGTATGGTTTACCTGAGCAGAGACTGAGTGGAAAATACTCGTTCAGGGTTCTGGCTCTATATCACACACACATGTATTCATCATTCCTGCGGGACTAAAGATGATTAAATAGTAATGATGAGACTAACCGGTGCTTTGTCCAGTAATTTTTCCTTGTCCAAAAGCTGGAGGTGTTCGATGGTGCGGAGAATTTCCCTAAAAGAAGATTAAGTGTCAAATTTATTTTTCCATTTTATTTTCAAACATTTTTTGTACTACGATTTTTCAAATATGTATTGTTTTTTCATGTTACAACAGAGATGGAGAACATTTTGGAGAAGGTAATATAGAAGTCTAGGCATCTACAGGGCTTATGACCTGTCGTTGGCTGGTTTAAGTGGCCATATTACTGTACGCAATGTGTAACATTTACAATTATATGTATATTACAAATATATATATTTTTTTTCATTATACACAAAGGTTAATAATAAAAAAATGTGACCTCACTGGGGTTACCCGTGCCGAGGACACTTAACAATATACTTTTTTCAAATATTTTTACATTTGAGAATAAACAAAGAAGACTAACTTAATAAACAGAGATAATTAACAAAATGTTAAGACAGTTTTAATCACTACGAATATAAGTTTATATTTAATTTATGTACACCAGTATTATTTATAAATATATATTTTTTTGTGTTTATTTAATGCACAAAATACACAACTTTATCATGGAACTTGTTTTTTTTTTTTTATGTCCCGACTTGTTATAAAATTCCTGTTAAGTCGGGACTCTTCTATGTATAAATAAAAAATATTTATAAACATATTAAAAAATATATAAAATAATCAAAACAATGTACAAAATAATAATTTTAAAATATAAATAACTAGAAGACCCGACATGCGTTGTCCTGCCTGAACGTTGGCTTGCCTGCTATTAGCTTGGAAAAATACTTTTCATCGACGATGATTAAATTACAAAACTCAACATCTACGAGGAGCTACGAATGGAAATCAAATAACACTAAAAAATCATTTCCCCTAATTATTTCTCGATAACCCTTGACCCATAATATTATAATTTGTTTTTAAAAAGGTCTCCGAGATATGTCCATTTTAGTTTTAATTATGTTCAACTAAATGTATTTTTATTTTTATCTGATAATCTTTAATTGTATCAATCCCAGAATGAGTTTGCTAACTCGTGGGAATACAATTGTGTTTTTGTACATTTTTGTATTTTGAAATAAATAAAATAAAAAAAAATGTAATTAATGATTTAAAGTAATTTTATAATTCAATTCGGTAATTAATTGATATTAAACATCTATATGGTAGAATATGTAATTGCATAAACATAATAGTAACTAATGTTATGCTTCGATTAGCAATAGTCAAAATATATATTTACAAATTATCAAGCATCACTATTAAGATTATTCAAAGATGACATACCATATAGGAAAATAACTGACCTAATATTTTTTATATAAAATCATTAATTTTAAATTAGATTGTTGCGAACTCCTGGATTCAATGAATATTAATATACCAGCACCTCAAGAATGGTAGGCGAACGCGAGGTGGGCCTTTTCACACCGAGAACTGTATTCTTCCATTGCATTGTCGGACAAGCCGGCAGTCTTACATGATGTTCCGCCCCGTGTCGGCCGGGTAGACGAGGTACATGCGCAGCACGGCGCCCGGGCCGAGCAGGAAGGCGGCGCGCGCGGCCAGCGGCGCGCGCTCCGCGTCCGCGTGCGCCGCGTCCAGCACGCCCAGCTGCGCGCACAGGCGCCGGTCCGCGTCCGCCACCAGCGGGTACGGGAACCGCTCGATCCGCCCGTCTGGGGGCGACACAAGACACGACATCGTCCTAATAATATTAGTCAAAAATGCTGACATACATAAATATAACACCAGACAACAAAAACACTATCATATTGAAAAAGCAAAGACAAACACAGGACAGTCAAAAATACTACATAATGGACTTAAACACTACAACGACCTACCTTACTACTTGAAAACTTTTACTGGAGACAAATTTAAAATCAATCTTAAAAAGCACATGATGACTGAACTAACTAGACTAGACGAGACATAAAATGACTAGACAATATTAAATTTCTAATGTAACCCTAACGGGTTTTTTAAAATTGTAAATAAATAAAAAAAAATTAAAAAAAGCGATTATGCGCAGCAGTTTGAATTCTCAGAGTAATAATGCGTCAACCTATATAGAAGCCCTATCACTATGTTTCATAGAACGCAAGCGATGTCGGTTTGTTGGGTAGCAACAAATTGGTGGCCATTTTGTTTTGTTTGACAACATACGCCTAACGGTTCTATGGGATGCTTTTGTCGCTGTGCTTGGCTTTGTTTGTAAATAACTTGGATATTTACGTTATAATAAATCAAAATCCACAATGGTGAATTGCAGTATGTTTGGTTGCAGCAGTAGGAGCGTGAAAGCTGTTAAAGGAGTCAGTTTTCACAGGTAATTGATTTCGAATATTTTCCCATGATTTACATTGATTTTTGTCATTTTTTGTCCCGACACGTGTATTATGTTGCTTAAAAACTTTCTTTATATCAACATATTTACTTCAGATACAATTTTCCTCAATTTATGAGATAAATTTGTGAATTAAAGTATGTTTACTGTTGATAATGACAGTTGATTGACAATATGCCGGGGCCGCACTAGGCATCCATATAAAGTGTGAGTTTTTATAGAGTAGAAGTCTATTCAAATTTTACTCGAAAATAGCAACATTAACCTTGAAATCGCATCTAAAACGACGTGTCCAAATTTCAGGCCGCTACGACTCGCCGTTTCGGAGATGTGACGGACAAACAAACAAACTCAACACAGGACTTTGGTTCCACGGAGTTGGGATTTATGTCTCAATAAATGTAACATTAATGTGTACTGAATAAAATGAATAAATAAATAAATAAAATAAGCACACATACGTATTTTCAGTTTTAAAATAAATAGAGGCGAATTATAGAAAAATAAATTGGAATAACTTTGCAATAACAAATACACAGGTACATATTTAAAAGTATTTACAATGCAAATTGATATACATTTGGCAATTCTCGACCTGAGTACGGCCCGTTGTTTTGCTGCAAACTGAAGCTAACCTAATACCCAATAGTCATAGAATGGTTTTCTTACGTTTGGGCTCCTCTCTAGGTTACGCATTATTACTCTGGGGAAAAACCTATATTTGTGAACGAAAATAAGTATATTTACATGAACATTTAAAGTATCTTCGTCGGAAACCTATAATTGAACACGTTAGAAGAAAACAAAATGCATATTCTGCTTTTCATACAGAAAACTTAATTTTACTTTGTAGATATAATTTAAGATAAATGTTAACTTTCCATTGTCCCAGGACGGTATAGGACGTTTTATCATCAGTGCGGCCATTATATGAAGCAAAGAAAAAAATATAATCTTCAAATTAATCACTCTCTAGCGGGTAGAGACGACTCAGAATACCACCTCGGGGGTACTAAGTCTAAGTTTTGTGAACTGATAGCAGATAGAATGGTGTGGACTGTATAGAAATGTACTCACTTTAAGTTCTTCCGTTTACCTCGCTTGTATGAAGCACTAAACAATGAGGAAGTTGAGTGTTTTTTTAAATTATTATTTTATAGCGTGGCCATTATACGAGTTAAATAAAATCATCAAATTTATCTCTCTCTAGGGGGTAGAGACGACCCAGAATACCACCTCGGGGGTACTAAGTCTAAGTTTTGTAAACTGATAGCAGATAGAATGGCGTGGACTGTATAGAAATGTACTCACTTTAAGTTCTTCCGTTTACCTCGCTTGTATGAAGCACTAAACAATGAGGAAGTTGAGTGTTTTTTTAAATTATTATTTTATAGCGTGGCCATTATACGAGTTAAATAAAAAATAAAATCTTCAAATTAATCTCTCTCTAGGGGGTAGAGACGACCCAGAATACCATCTTGGGGGTACTAAGTCTAAGTTTTGTAAACTGATAGCAGATAGAATGATGTGGACTGTATATAAATGTCATACTCACTTTTAGTTCTTCCGTTTGCCTATCTTGTATGAAACACTTAAAAATGAGGAAGTTGAGTTTTTTATTTTTATTATTTTAGTGTGGCCACTGTACGAGGTAAAAAATAAAATCTTCAAATTAATCACTCTCTAGGGGGTAGAGGAGATCCGGAATACCACCTCAGGGGGACTAAGTCTAAATTAGGCACAACAGCTCTTACCTGACGAGTTGATGATGCTGTTCACCCAAAGGTGGAGCGTCTGGATGGTGTCGCAGGCGATGGCCAGCGCCTTCACGTTCCTCGTCTTCAGCTCCGGCATGAGTTCCGCGAAGGCCGTCAGCTCGGCGGAGCACATGTTGCCGAATGGCCTGGTCACGGAGAACAGTATGCACCAACTGAAGGATGTAACTAACATGAATTAGAACAATGTCATGAATTGGGAAATGTCACATTACTACGAATGCCGTTAAAAATATGTAAAATGAATTTAGAAAAATTGGTTCTGTTGAAAAATACATACATACGAAAATAATATCGAGCCACTATCGACAGAACAACGTAAGCAAAAAATAGTGAATTGTGCAGGTTTTTGAAATTTTTTGTTCCAAATATATACTAACGGACCCTTGAGACGTTGTCCTGCCCGAACGTTGGCTTGCCTGCTATTAGGTTTAAAAAAGACTTTTCATTGATAAGTAGGTGCTTGTTTGTAATTAGATTCCAAAGCTAAAAATAATTTATTTTCAAATATTTAATTTAAGTAGGTACTTAGGTGCTTGTTTATGGTTAAATTCCAAAACTTAAAATAAATAATTTTTCAAATATGGCATTCTTTTGGCAAACGTCAAACTCCGGCCTTCTCACCAACAGGGAGAGGGGTGTTTTTATGTAGGAATACGATTTTTTAAATGCATTGAATTTAATATTATTTTAGTGTTATCAAAAATCCAATAAAAAGAAATAAATGGGTAGAAATTATAAGAAAAATATCTGATTGAGATCCACAAAAAACAAATGCTGTTTGTTTACATTCAAAAACGAAACTTTTTACACACAAAACAACCACATCTTTGTATTTTTTTTGTAAATGCATTCTCCTCGAATGCAACTCTGGTAGATCGATGAATATTTTTTTTCCTCGCTTCTTTTTTACATATTGGATTGAATCTTTTAATATCTGCGAACACGCACAGCGCAAAGATCTATATTTCTCTGAAAACCACACGTAAATCGGTTAAGCCGTTTAGGAGTTCAGTGAAATCATGAGTTAACTCATTTTTTTCAAAAGTGGTGAATGATGCGGAGTAATACATAGAAAATTATAATTGGCCTATAATTTTGGTTTCTTTATAAATATCGTATTTTTTTGTTGTTGTTATAATGCATGATGTTTTCTTTTAATAAATAAAAATAAATATCCTTAAATGCGCGCATCAAACAAAATTGACCGATAGTTTCTTTGTAGACGTCGCTCAGTACGCAACTCTCGATTCGAATTCAACTATGTGTTGTGTCGTTTTAAAGTGTAGAAATACTGCTGGGATCTTTAAAAATAGGATAGGATCACATTTCGTGTGTAATTAGCAGATGCACGTGTAATTAGCAGATGCATGTGTAAGTTGCAAATGCATTACTTAAAAATTAAATTGAAAGCGTAGTCATATTTGAATACATCGGACCGAGTCCAAAAATCCCACCACTATGTCCCACTTTCGCCGCGCGCATTCGTGAAGTCGCCGCGTAATGTTGCACGATAGGAAAAAAACTAATCATAACACAAATGTAAGGTAAAAAAAAGCAATTTGTTAATTTCTCTAAAATGTTATTGTGCACGCGGAAATATTGATCGACACAACAGAGTAGATAAGTAAAGGGTCATTTAATAAGAGTCATTGAATTAATGAACTTTTAACATACAATATAAAAAATAAAATATTTTACATAAAACGGATATTTTTATATCATGTTAAATAATATTTGATGTTTTGGGCGTAAGTATAGCCTGTGAGCTCGCCAATACATGACAGATGACATTAACATAACCATAGAAAAACATAGCAGTTGAGCTCTCAGAAGTAAAGCAACGTGAATGCAGCAATGCTTGAACTACATGTCAATAATATTCTAATAATAAATAATATTATTTGGCTATACGGAACTTTAAAGCACACCTTGGTTTAATTAATAATAGTATTTTATCGGTTAGGTAGGTGTATTTAAAAAAAATGTTGCGTACCTGAAAAAAGCACAAATAATTATGTTTTTGTAAATGATGTCAGTAGCGACACTCAGAGAGTGGCTTTGTGACGTTTTGACATTTTTTATAAGAAATTCATGGCGTAGCCGAAATACTGTTATAAAAACGAGGATGTTTTTGTTGATTGACGTTAGCAGGCGCTACCCAGGGGCGACTTTGTGACGTGAGAAATTATTTAAAAAAAGAGATTCATGGCGTAGCCGAAATATTGTAATTAAAACGAGGATGTTTTTGTTGATTGACGTTAGCAGGCGCTACCCAGGGGCGACTTTGTGACGTGAGAAATTATTTAAAAAAAGATATTCATGGCGTAGCCGAAATATTGTAATTAAAACGAGGATGTTTTTGTTGATTGACGTTAGCAGGCGCTACCCAGGGGCGACTTCATGACGTGATGAAATTATTAATTTAAATATTTTTTTTCATTTTACATAGCGTAGCCGAGATAAGAAATTGCGTGGTGTTTCGAAATTTAACCGTGTAGGTAGCCGCCTACTTACAATATTATTTTTGTATTTGTATAACTCCTGTTTTATAATGTTTATGTATTTATCGCTATAAGAATTAAACTAAAGATAGTTTTTACTTTTAATCGCTATCCGTTTTTTAAATCATGTTTGTAACACTCAGTAATATTTATTTTTCAAGTATTCAATGTTATTTTTGCATTTTAATTAATATTGTTAATATAAAGCGTATTTTTATTTATTCGAATTTACTAGACTGTTTTTATTACAAAAAATAAACATGCATATTTCTCTATGTATTTTTATGTTATAAACAATCTATTAAAATAATACACATCAAATTTCCATTGTCTGTTGATTTTATTTGCAATCTTCATTTTTTTCGATGGTTAAAACTCTAGGAAATTCAAAGACAATAAAATTTTTACTGTCATATATTGGCGAGCTCACACGCTATACATAGCCCATGTTTTGAAGATGATGTCGGTCAAATGTTCACCACTGAGTATTTTAATCCGAGGTCGAATTTTCATTATTTCTCTTATTAGATGAGCAAAGTAGGGTAAAAAAAATTACTACCCTGAAAACACTTACGAAATTTCCATTTTATTTCTTCGACAAGCTGACAGGTGGAAAAATAATTCAATTTTTAAGTAATGCACTTGCTACTTAAACATTCGTTTGCTTCTTACACATGAAATGTGATACCATCCTGTTTCTTTAAGATCATTGCAGTATTTTTACACTTTAAAAGGACACAACACGGCATAGTTGAATTCAAATCAGGAGTTGCGTACTGAGCGACGTCTATAAAGAAACAAATGGGTCAAAACGTAAACCTACTCTTTTATGAGTAGTTTAGTCGCCTTCTGTTTGATGTGCGTATGCGGTTTCTGGACTATTTTATTTTATTAGGGAAATCAACAGTTCTACATACATATTTTTAGTAAACAAACAGATATAGTGTATAAACTCAGAACTAATAACAGATTTCCACATAGTATACAAAGTTAGTAAAGAAAATATATATTACATATCAAATAAATACATACAATTTATATATATAAAAATGTTATTTTCAAGTACTCAATAGTCAAAGATTTTTTTAATATTAATTTTAAGCACATTAAGTTACTGTAAATTGGGCGGGATAAGGACAAAAATGCTTGAAGAGAGGATAAGTTCTATTCTTAATTATATGCTGATAACCTTAGCACGAAATAAAATACTGAAATTTTTGTGGCCCATTAGAGTTAACTCTAGCTTTGCACTGTATTTCATACACTAAATAATATAATGTAAATGTTTCAGTACAATTTCGCAGCCAAAGCCGAAAAAAAGCGCACCGCATCCCGCCATATTGTGCAAAAATTATTGTCACTACACTTCCTAAGTTTTCCGCTCGAATATTATAAATAATTATCTGTTCTACTCACGAATTATCGATCCATTGGTGGAAATTTATCTCTCCAAATGTGCTCGTGCCTGTAAAATCAGGAAACTTTTCACCGATATTAACAAACATTTTCAGAATGACACTTTTTCTGTTTTCGCTCCTACAAATGTCAACGCGAGGCGGGAACTGAAAAAAGATACTTCGGAAACAAATGCCAGCGCTTTTCATTTGAATTTGGAAATAGCGTTGGTTCGGAATAATATTTATGAAAGTATTCAAAAAGTACCTACCGCAGATCTTCCCATTAATTTATGGCTACAAAATTTCAACTGTTTTTTTGTGAATACTCTAGAATAAAATTTTAAAATAAGTATTTATTTATTTTGAAGTAAGTTTTACCTCCCTACCTAAGCGTGAAAATATTGTACTTTAAATTAGTGTGTGCATAAAATTGGTTGAAATAATTAAATTTCGCATTCTAAATTTGTTGCAACAGAGAGGGAAAATATATTTCAGATGGGAACATGGAAGTCTAGGCATTTATTTATTTATGTATTTATTTATTTATATACGGCATTTCTGCCATTTACATATATGTGGTTTAAAGAGTGCTTAAAAAAATCGAGTATGACATATTGATATACTTGTACTATACATATTATAAATTACTTCAGTTTCAAATTCCTGGGAGTATACTTTACGGAAAACGGCAGCTTTCAAAAAGAACTGGGAGTGCGCTAGGAATAGCAGGCCACATTCAACAGTATGAAGGCTGTCTGGAGATCGGATACGTACTCAGTGAAAACCAAATGCCACCTATATAACGCCTGCCAACACCTATTTTCCTCTATGACTGCGAATCGTGGCACCTCACTAGGGCCCAAAACGCCAAAATTCTGAATTTTGAGAATAGGTGTCCCAGAAGAATTTCGGGTCAGCGGTGGTTTTTTTTTGTTGTTTTTTTATTAAGTTTTATTCATTTTAACAAATAAGTAACATACAAAATTGTATTTTTGTTCCCGCAAAGCCGAAGCTTGTCTGCGGGTTACATTACTTTTTTTTTTTTTAATTTATAAGTAAGTACATAGTTTAATAATAATTAAAGAATAAAATATATTTATACACTTAAGTTTCACTTGCTGTTTAATAATTTTTGATTATTTTTTTAATGAAATTAGGTATTTTTCATTACGATTTTCAGCTGGTATTAAATTGTACAGTTTTGGTACTACACTACCCATTGTTCTGTCACCATAGTAGTTTTTCTGTCGTGGTACCATCAGCTGCTGTGCCGATACTTATCGGGTCATGATCTGGTGGTTTATTTTGGATTTAAAATTGCAATCGAGGAAGTGATCTTTGACTTTGTGAGGAATGAAGTAATAAGAGAACGGACGCAGCAAACTCCAGTGGGAACTGTCATCAAACGGAGGCGATACGGTTGGCTTCGCCATGTGCTGCGAATGCCTCCTAAGAGCCTTAACTACGCTCAAATTTATTTCAACAGAGAGAGAAAACATTTTTGAAAAGGGAATGTGGAAATGTGGATGTTCAAACATGGGCAGAATGGTGAATGTTACACAGTGTGTAAAGTGGTCACTTAAACCAGCCAATGACAGGTCATAAGCCCTGTAAATGCCTAGACTTCCATATTCCCTTCTAAAAAATGTTTTCCCTCTCTGTTGAAATAAATTTAAATATGAACAACTCCCTAGGGAGAAAATCTAGCCAGTCTGCAAGCATTTGGACATTATCAAACATTGTTGAATTACTATCTGGTAAAAGAAGAAGTATAAAAACTGGAAAATTGTTTTCAGGCGTTGCCTAGTAGGTGATTTGGTTCAGCCGGATGAATCTCACCCACGTGATAAAGGTTTCAGCTCTTTTACTTCACAAAAGTCAACAGGTGGAAGAGTTGAGGAAATGAGGATGTTCAAACATCGGCAGAATGGTGAATGTTACAAGGTGTGGAAAGTGGCCACTTAAACCAGCCAATGACAGGTCATAAGCCCTGTAAATGCCTAGACTTCCATATTCCCTTCTCAAAAATATATTCCCTCTCCGTTGAAATAAATTTAAATATGAACAACTCCCTAGGGAAGAAATTCAGCCAGTCCGCAAGCATTTGGACATAATCAAACATTGTTGAACCACGCTTGCCTACTTTACCAGGCATCAGGTTCTCGACATCCTGGACGTCCACTGCTGACTGTTCGTCGGCAGTTCGTAACAGAACTACGGGACGCGAACCTGACTTGGGAGGATGCATAGAAGCTGGCTGCCGACATAGATGCTTGAAAGATCTTTGTGGACACGATATGCTCCAACTAGGGAGTGGATATGGAATAATGAAAAATGTTTATTCGAGACATTATATCCAGTCTTGTATTATGTAATCCCAAAATGTAGTAAATCCTTCATTTCTCAGACAAGCAGCTCCTCCACAAACCCCTACCCATCTCCTACCCAGCCGCTTCCCTTGTCCGCATCTGGTGCGTATCGCTTCGTTGGTCAAATACGTTTTTATCACAATTTTTTTGTCGGGGAGGGGTAGGTGTTTGCAGAAGGGATGCTAGTCCAAAAAAATAAAAACTTACTCCATTTTGAAATCATTTTTTTTTTTTTAATTATTTTTTGGTAAAATTTTGTAAGGATTTTTTTAAAGCTTACCACGAGGAATGTTCCTCTAAAGTTTCGGGGTCTGGCCCTGAAAAACCGTGTATAACATATAATATATCATAGCTTCACAGGGTTAAAATCTTAAACAAGTAAATTAAAAGACTTCGTTGATGTCTGTAAAAAAGTTAATGCACTCAAACATTTATATGACCATTAAAACATATCTTTGCAAAGGCCTAGGTTATATTTTTTACCATTAAAAAGCAGACATATTGTTTTATGAACTTCGGTCAACAATAATGAAATACATAGCCAATTATTCAATGTACTTGGCGTGGGAAGACGCCATTTGATTTTGTTACGCTTAGAAAATTAAGGTCATCCCGAGCTGTCAAATTTGTTTGTCAATTTTACGTTCACTTTCAACGAAATCGTTGAACCTTTGAAATACAAGCGGGGCATTATTTTAGTTACAGTTAACTATGGTTATTATTTTTTTGTCTATACGCAGTATTTTTGTGCACAAAACAATGATTATATTTAATTAATTTTATCAGCACGCGAAATCACTTAGCATAGCGTAATATTGCTGTTGCTAAATTGTATCGCGGAATTTTCGATTCTGCATTAAAAAAAAATCACCTGTCGAATCATTATAACTATCAAACCTAATGGTGCATGGGATACTGCATTCTTAAAGTAAATGCAACGTATATCTAGAATGTTTATTTATTTACCGTAAAAGCATACAACATGAGACTTGAATGTGATTTGAGACGAAAATTCCGCGGCACATAATATTAAATGTGGGATCATTGCTACTCAGGCAGCACTGGCAGTGTCCTTCCAAAGTGTTTGCTTGTGAACGTATCATTGCTGTCAAGAGGAAATTTAGACAAATTAAGTAGTATTAATTGAGAAATTGACATTGATTTTTAATTCAAATATATTTAGGATTACACATGCCTAAAAACTCTATTATTAGTAATAAAAAAAACTTTAGTGATCTAAATTTATTTAATAATACGATTTCGTGAGGCACTTTTGCGTAAACAAGTCGACGCCATGTTTGAAACTTTCGGCGTAGGTTGTTAGAGTGAAAATAAAAATTCCCAGAAAAGAAAGCATTTTATTTTTAAAGATAAATTTAGACTATGTCTCAAATTAGGTGCATAAGTCTCAATTATTATGTTTCAAATTGTCTTAAATCTCTACTGATAGTTATGTTTAATAATTAGGAGAAAACTCAATTATTTTATAAATAAGTACGACCATAGTAGTTATTTTCTCACATAAAAGTACAGACTGTAAAGATAATGTACGCATTTCAATATTTGTTTATTGTTCTAGTATTATACATGTCTCAATTTTGAGTTTTAAATATTTCTTAAATCTTTTTGATAGTGTTAATTATTAATGTAATTTATATAGATGGTGTTTTATGTTTCTTATAAAATAATGTTTTCTTTCTATTTCGGATGTATTTTTTTATTTTTTTATTTATTTACAATTTTAAAAAACCCGTTAGGGTTACATTAGAAATTTAATATTGTCTAGTCATTTTATGTCTCGTCTAATCTAGTTAGTTCAGTCATCATGTGCTTTTTCAGATTGATTTTAAATTTGTCTCCAGTAAAAGTTTTCAAGTAGTAAGGTAGGTCGTTGTAGTGTTTGGGTCCATTATGTAGTATTTTTGACTGTCCTGTGTTTGTCTTTGCTTTTTCAATATGATAGTGTTGTTGTTGTCTGGTGTTATATTTGTGTATGTCAGCATTTTTGACTAATATTATGTCGTCGTCTTGTATGTTTCCCAGTGTTATTTTGTGCACAATTTTTAAGGTCTTAATTTTAGTCAAGTAATTTATGTCAAACTAGTGTGTTTTTTGTACAGTTCAGTCGTAGAGGTCAGGTAGGGTAGGTTGTATGTTAGTTTAAGAATTTTATTTTGTTGTCTTTGTATTCTTGTTATGTCTGTCTTGTTGCCAGTTCCCCAGAAGGCGATCATGTAACTCAATTTACTTTTGATATAGGCTTCGTACATCATAATTTTTTCCTTTCTTGGTATATAATCTTTAATTTTGTAGAAGAGGCTATGTAGTGATGCCATTACTTTAGTGAGTCCGTCTATGTGTTTTGTCCATTTTAATTGTCTGTCCATTGTGAGTCCTAGGTAAGTCACATGTTCTAGTTCTTTAAGAGTTTCGTTGTTTATTTTTATGTTCATGTTATGGTTCTTCTTTTGTGTTTGGAAATGTATTATATTGCATTTCTTGGCATTTAGTGTTAAGAAGTTTTTGTTTGTCCATTTTAATAGTTTTTGCACGTCATTGTTGATGGTTTTAGTCGTTTCAATGTCATTTTTGTTTTCATATAAAATTCGTAAGTCGTCCGCATGGATTTTTTTTTTCCCATTATGTCACTGTGTATTATGTCGTTAATGTATATTATATAAAACAATGGTCCTAATATTGATCCCTGAGGTACTCCGAATTGCATTGTTGTTATTTTACTTTTGTGTTCTTCAATTTTCGTAAACTGTTTTCTTCCTTGTAGATAGTTTTTAAATATTTTGAGAGCTTGTCCCTTAACTCCTGTATGTTGTAGTTTATCTAGAAGGGTATCTATGTGGACTGTGTCAAATGCCTTCTTGAAGTCAAGTATGAGTGCAGTAATATGTATGACATTATGTATTGTCAAAAAAATGTTTTTTCTTATGTACGGTCCCAAATGAGTTACTTTTATAACTTCTGGGAGTATAATATGTACTTTTTGTATTATATGTTTTATTAATAATAAAAATTTTAAAAATGAAAAAAAAAATACGATTTTTGAATAGGGGTAAATAGTTCCATCTAAAACAGCATTAATGTATCTTCGGGTGTACCACAGGGTGCTCACCTTGCTCCTTTGCTATTCAATATGTTCATCAATGATATAAACAATGCTTTTCTTACTTCATCAATTTGGCTGTTTGCTGATGACACAAAAATTCTCAAACAGATTGACAGCCCTTCCGATTATTCACTTTTACAATCTGACTTATTGTCTTCTTAAAATCCAATCATTTACGACTACTCACTGAACGATGAAATGTTATCATCTGTGTCTAGTATACGAGATTTAGGTATTATACTTGACACTAAACTTTCTTTTAGAATTCATATTGAACATGTTATCAATAAATCCTTAAAACTTCTTGATTTATTAACAGAAGCACAATGACTTCAAAAATATTAACACCCTTAAAACTCTTCTGTTCCCTAGTTAGCCCGCATTCATCTGTTATCTGGTCTCCATATTATGATGTTCACATCAAGAATATTGAATCAGTTTAACATCGATTAAAAAAAAAATAGGCTGGAGGTTGAGCTTATCCAGAAACCTGTATACGTATAATGAGCTAGAAACTACCTTGAATATATCTTCTCTTCAAGACCTTCGAAATAAATCCGACCTTATAGTCCTATTTAAAATTTTCAACTCACTCTTTGATGCGCCTGAACTACTGAGCTCAGTAAAATTAAATATCCCAACTAGAAACCTCAGACAAAACTTACTCTTTCATACCGATAACCATAGAACTAACTATGGTTTTCATTCCCCTATGCCCAGAATTCTCAGGTCTGCCAACAAACATACCAGTCTTGATTTCTTTGATAACAAGTTGTCTTCTTTCAAGCGATCACTGAATCAAATTCAAATATAAACACCTCTCTCCCGCTTCCACTCCCACAGTCTACTATAAACCATTGAGTCTTTCTAATTTCTTTATAATAATTTTCTATGTATAAATGTGTCCATAAAAATGCCCATTGGGCGTATATATAAATAAATAAAAAAAATTACCGACATTTCTATCTACCGATTTTGAGACATACCCGTCTCTTAAAATACAAGTGCGAATATGTATTGATTATTTTTTACGAATGCTTCCTAATTTCTATCAAAGCTTAAAACTCTAAGCAATGCATTAAAGCAGCCGACAATTTTCGCAGTCGCTATGCTATTGTACATTTGTTGTGAATTCACGATGCTAACGCTAATTATGCCGTCACTGATTCGTTCTGCAACCGCCGCCATTTTCTTTCGACGCCAAAATAATTTCGGCGGGAAAATGACGATGTTAATCTTTATGATAAAGTGTGGAAATCGAAATGAGAAGCTAGTTATTTATTACACATAATATTGTATTAATGCACGGGATCTTATTGCAACCATAATTATACGAAACCATTGCGCTAAGTCTTGGTAATCCGTAATTTTGGATCTGTGTGACAGTACGTTGTTGGTACTGTCATCTTTCCCGCCAAGCAAAATGAAATGGAATTAGGAATGTGTACTATTTATTTATTTATTCATTTAAATACACAATTAACAAAAAAAAAATATTTAAAAATTTATTTAATAACCCTGACGGATTATAACATTTATTTTAAGAAAATAATATGGAATTTATTATTCGTTGATAAAAATATTTTTTGCATCTTTTATAAAGTTTGGGTCATTTGTTTAGTTTTGTCTGGTAGTTTATTGTATAATTTTAGTCCCTGTAGCTCAATGACAAATAACTATCGACGTGCTTAAAAACATGTTAAGCATTTGAGCGATCACAATGAACAATAATGAACATGCTTAAGTTATCGCAGTCATAAGTCAACGCGTGTGTAATCTCTAAGTCAACGCTCGTGTCGTTTTGTTTTTTTTTTCCTCGTAAATAAATACAGTTCCCTGGTGAAAAATAGGCGTTTACTATAAAAAATAATACAATATATTGCATTTGCAAAATAGTAAGGAGTATCTAATACAAAAAACTGAAAATTAAATTACAGTTAATATGGCGATTGCTTTTCTTGACATTTTGCTTGCCAACCGCCGGCTAAATGCAATGTATATCATGATAAATAATAAACAAACAAATAAAAATAGCAGTTTTGGTATATTTTCCATATTTACATCGGTAAAATTCAAATATGTGATTGCGCAGCAGGATTATACGTCGCGAAACGTAAATATTTTGACATTTAATGTTAGGTGTTCACGGATGTTGCATTGTAATCACGAATACAATAAACAGCCATGGTGAGAAATTGTTATCACGTCGCTTATTAGCACGTCGACAGTTATTTGTAATTCCTATCCACGACACTATGAGGCGGACTGATCTTAATTTCTTTTTTTCATGATATTAATCTGAGAGTAGCTATCGAGTTGAAAACGCTCATTCAGGGTTCTATTTCTTTTTCACAGTATAATTCTAATGACTTTTATTTTTTTTCCCTGTTCAAGGTAATTTTATAACTGATAGAAAAAAAAACATATTTCGACACAGTATCCATTTTGGAAGGTTCCTACCTACCGCGATATTTTCGTGTCCAGTAAACATTATACACATAACCTTTCAACCTAATAAAACATAACAAACTTAATTACCGAAGAAGCGTTATGTAACTTTTTTACAACTCCGTATACATTTCATTACGCATTGGGCTCATTATTGTATGACAAAAGAAATTCGCCAGAGGGCAAACTAAAGGTTTGTAATTATTCTAGTACCTACTTAAATTTTAAACGCAACCATTTTTTAGCGATGCGAACTTTCAAATGAAAGAAAATTGAATCATTGTTTTTTTTTTAAAAGATAATGTATTTCAATGAAAATGTAGATATATAGTAAGAAAAGAGAAAAGGTAAAAAGTAAGAATTGCTTGGTTTAACCTCAGGTACATCCAATGATTAATCATTCATAATATATGATTTTTTCCGCTGCATGTATTTATAATAAAATAATAAGTTCAAACAATATTGTAGACGAAGAATGAAAACTTGAAAAAAACTGTAGTAAACATAAACACAATACGAGAATATCAGAAAAATACCATGAACAACCTTTTAAAACGAGAAAAGGATAATCGAGACTAATAAACCATGGACTGAAATTATACAATAAACTACCAGACAAAACTAAACAAAAGACTCAGACAACCTTTACAAAAGATGTTAAAAAGATTATTATTAACAGTAGAATGTGAATTTTAAAATTAAAAATATTTTGTTAACTGTATGTAACCCGTAAGGGTTTATCAATGAAATTTAAATTTAAAAAATATGTATTTTCATATTCAATTCTACATATAGACAATACGTATTGAAAAAGATTTTTTATTTATTGATTGGTTGGACAAAATGTCACTTGCCAATTTCATGCCCCAAAACGCATTTAAAGCTTAAAATGAATAAAATTATTTATTTGTCCATTTTTTTTAGACTGTGACTAGATAAAGCCTCGTAGGAAGCTATTATGATAAAAAGTTTACAACAGAGATGAGCAACATTTAAGATAATATAATATTTAAGTCTAGGTATTTAGAGGGCTTCCTGTCGTTGTCTGGTTTAAACGGCCACGTTACAAACTGTGTGTTTGGACATCCATATTCCTTCAATTCTTCCACCTGTTAATTTTTGTGAAGTTAAAGAGCTGAAACCTTTTTTGGTAAGGGTAAGATTCATCTACTAAATTATTTCGCCTGGATGCCTGTAAATTTTCCATTTTTATACTTTTACTTCGCAAAAATCAACAGAGGGAAGAATAGAAGCAGTATGGATGTTCAAATATAGGTTGAATGGTGAATGTTAAACAGTGTGTAAAGTAACCTCTTAAACCAGACAATGACAGGTCATAAGCGCTGTAAATGCCTAGACATCCATATTCCTTCTCTAAAGTGTTCTTCATCTCTGTCGTAATATTGTAAATAAATAATTCAAAATATCATACCTACTTATGACTCTGGTTTGATTCGTCATATGATGACTATTATAAATGAGGGTATTAAGAGCAAACTTAGAAATCTCCATTGAGGGAGTTGCTGAAATGTTTGCAAAAAAAGAATTGGGAGATTTCTAATTATCTTTTAGTGACTCGATGGAACACTTTGAGCACCGGCCGAATACACATAGAATTTACCCCGTGCCCGGCCCATTTTTGTGAAATTTCATGCTTTGCGAAGGGTTTCTTAAAAGTGTCATATTTATGAAAATACTGAGTTAAATCAATTGAAACTTCTCATATTTATTCGAAATAATTAAATAAGTAATTTTTGTATGATAGTTTTGCCAACATAGAATGTTGAAAGCATAAAATATCTAGGAGTTTGGATTGACTCTAAATTATCTTTTTCAAAAAATGCAGACCATACGAGTAAGAAAATCGCAAAGAAGGTATCTCTGTTAGGAAGGATAAGGAATAAATTAGACATTAAAACCTCTCTGCTGATATTTAAAAGTATTATCGTTCCCCACATTGATTATTGCTCCAGTATTTTATATTTAAGTAATGAAGGAGATCTAAAAAGACTCCAAATAATACAAAACAAAGCGACTAGGATAATATTAAGATGTGGGAGACAGACGAACAAATGTTAAGAAAATGATTCAACTTCTACATATCATGACAATTGATCAAAGAATCAAATTCAATGTTGCCAATGAAATAAACAAAATTATTAAAGCAATAGTTCCGAGATATTTTCAAAATAAACTAAAAAATAATGAGTTCTTTCATAGAAACTATGCAACAAGAGGATCTAAAAATATAAGACTGGAAAAAAAATCAAAAGCAATGTCCCAGAACTGCTTTATGTACAAGGGAATAAAACTATTTGAAGAAATGCCAGAAAGCATAAAAAATGAAATTAATGTAAATATATTTAAAATTAAATGTAAAAAGTATATATGTAAAAAATATTAGGTAGTAAATAGTGTAAATAGTGAATATAATTAATGAAAATGTACATATGAAACAGTTAATATTATAAATTAGGATACTAAGTGTATAATAGTGATAAATAATGTTAGAATAAGTATAGATGTAAATTTTGTGTTGGAAATATATATTAGACTATGTAAATACATAGAACTAAATAAATAAATAATAAATTTAAAAAAACATTGGCCTTTATTGCCATTGCGCATTGCAATGTTCGCACATATACAGGGCCTCACTCCTTTTTTGTGCTTTGTATCCCGGAGCTGTGTAAACACGTGATTATAATATCCATGCGTTGTGTCCCGGTCCCGTGTTTTCACGTGGTTTACCAGCAGCGAAAAAGTACTAATAAAAGTCACTAGATGTCAATAAAATCCACTTTTTTAGACATCTGGTAAACCACGTGAAAACACGGGACCGGGACACAACGCATGGTTATATAATCACGTGTTTACATGGCTCCGGGATACAAAGTGTTATGTTTGCGGTGTCAAGTAATAACTATAAGATTCTGTTTCTGGTGGAGATTTCTAAGTTTGGGTCTTTTACCCTCAAATTATCAGTTTAAAGATTTTATCTTCCTGGTCTCAGATCATCAAGCGGAGGCGATACGGTTGGCTGGGCCATGCACTGCGGATGCCTCCTGAGAGCCTTAACCACGATTGCCTACTTTACAAGGCATCAGGTTCTCGACGTCCTGGACGTCCACTGCTGACTATTCGTCGGCAGTTTATGTCAGAACTTCGGGACGAGAACAGGACTTGGGGGGACGCAAAGGAGTTGGCGGCCGATAAAGGTGGCTCTTAGTGGATACCATATGCTCCAACTAGGGAGCGAACATGAAATGATGATGATGATGATGGTCTCAGATAGATTCCTCAGATAATTAAATGTATTTACTTATATACTGATGTATGGTGATGGTGATGGTGATCCATTTTTCACCATTCCCTTTCCGCACCTAATGGTGCATAGGGCACTGCATTGGTACACCAATCTCAGAGTATCTTATCATTTTTGTTGCATGAAGGTAAGGTGATCAGACTTACGCTTCAGGTACCAGTCCAGGGACTATGTAATATTCTAGTGTGAAAACACACTTTTTAAACAAATATTTCACATCCACCATGTCGGGAATCCAACCCGAGACATCTTCAATGTTAGGCAAACGCGCTGACCATTACACCACGAGGCCGACATATTTATATAAATATATTTGCATATTTTATATTGAATAGTTGTATTTTCACATCACTACAACCTTTACGTTTCAAAAAAGTTCTAATCCATAGAGAAAATAACTTCGCAACTCGCAATTATGACCTTACCTAAAAATTATTTCGAATCTTTTCAAATGGCAAAACAGAATATTCATTTGTCTAGATGATACTCGAACAAATGAAGAATAAATGTTATATAATTGGCTGAATTAATATTTACATTCATTTCTATCGTGTTTCAACACGTTTAATTGTATCTTATATCCATTCTTTTATCAGTACAAATGTCAAAAATACAAGATAAATTATATAAAAAATGATGAAAACAGAACCTGAACAAAACATAAAAACCTTACGTACTAAGTAAAGGTAGGTCACGCTATTAATTTATCCGCGGGGGTAGATGTGTGAATGTAGAGGAAGCAAATTCTTTATGCAAAGGCAGACCTAAGCGGCGTTCTATCCTCTCTGCCTCCCTCCAGGGAAGAAGGCCTGTTATAACTGTCAACTGGCTGCCTTCTCCCGAGTTTTGAGTGGTTTCCTCTTTACTCTGTGATTTTGATGAGAAGATAAGAACGTCATATCTTCACCATGTCGGTATAGTTGAAGATAAACTCTCTCCAGCGATTACAAAGATACACTACCAACCCCCCACCTTTTTGGTAGGTGCTTAGATGACAAACAAGGGGAAGCGTACGTCACGGTACACTTATCCACGCACTGTAGTGACAAAGTTTCAGAATGACATCATAGTTGAAGGTAAAAAAAAAAAATCTCCCGACCGATTACGAAGATACACTACCGATCCCCCCCACCATCAAGTTTTGATGTAAGTACATCGGTTTGTACCGACAGATCTAGTACCCCTCGATACACATATCTACACATTTTAAGTCAAAAAAATTTGTTCCTCCGAGCAATTTTTCCTAAATTTTTAATCTTTCTGATGTTGACATTTACGAGAAAGAAATAAGGACATTTTGAAGTTGAATAACTGTCAGTTTTGAAAACGAGCGGCTAGGCCGGCTAGATGCAGTAGCTAGTCTGGCTTGATGCTATCCCTTAACATACAAGAGCATCTAGCCGTAAAGTGTTGCCACTATAAAAAAATGATTATTTATTATATTTTTTCCATCTGTTTTATTTTCTTTCTGAGTGTACGTATCGAGATGTTAAAGGAGCCGGCCTTGTAATCGCTCATAAATACACACGATCGTTAAGCATACCGTCTTGGTAATTGTCAAAAGTAAAGCCCGCATTTTTTGCTTAAATTGGGATTTATTGGAGTTTATAGTCGCTTTAAAGTAGGCACTTTTTATCACAGAAGCCTGTTTAAAATATAAATGAGAACTATCTTAAATTTTAATGAAGTAAGGAACGCGGACAAAATTTTTGAGGTCATTGGAATGTAACGCCAATACCGCAATAAATCTGTACATGAGAGAGCACGAAGATATAACTCATAACCAGGAAGACAAAGAAGCTGTTGTATGGCCGGTGTTTTTGTGAAAGAGATTGAGCCGGTTATTGGCAGAGAGTGGGTTTACACGCATGTAAGGTGACCGGCGTATTTATTTGCTATAACAGGAATAAACTATAATTTTATAAATTATCGATAAAGAATTTATTAAATCGTATGTCTCTAAGTTTTTTTAAAAATATTTGGACTTAAGAATATTCAGTCTTTTGCTTGTGGTAATACGATGTTACATCACCGGGCGAAAAGGAATTTTTACCACAGCTTAAGAGTTAATATTTATCCATATTCCTTCTCAAAATCGTCTTCGTCTCTTTTGAGATACATATATTTTATTATAATTGTAATAATTT
Source organism: Micrasema longulum (assembly GCF_059751315.1). Classification (NCBI taxonomy): domain Eukaryota; kingdom Metazoa; phylum Arthropoda; class Insecta; order Trichoptera; family Brachycentridae; genus Micrasema; species Micrasema longulum. The sequence continues at coordinate 152,815 of NW_028277694.1, read as the reverse complement.
AGGAATGATTTATTTAATTACCAAAATATGCGTGGCCTAAAGGCCAAGGAGAAAAAAGTACAAACGATTTAGCAACAATTAATTAGTTTGAATCTTCTCCCAACCAAGGATTAGTTTCCTGTAACGTTAAAGACGTTAGTTAACCTGAAGGTTATACTATTTACAGATCGGGGGACAAGCGAATATGGACCGTGCTGAATCCATCATTCGCATTTTTTTCATTTCATTTTCTTATTCTGTTTCCGCACATAATGGTGCATAGGGCACCGATGTGATCGGTTCTAGACAGTTGCTAGTCCAGGAACAATGAAACATTGCAGTTTAAATAACCTTTAAAATAAATACTTCACATCCCCCCTGCCCGCAATCGATCCCAGTGCCTCAAGAATGGTAGACGAACGTGCTAACCACTTTACTACGAAGTGGATTTATCTCCACTCGATTTCCTTATCAAGGGTTTATAGATATACGGTTTTATAATTCCTTTTCTATAATTTATGCATATAATTTAGGCCTGTTATAGCAAAATAAATTTAAAATCATAAATACGCTGCTCATATTACGCGCATGCGTCCCCTAACTCTGTCATCAACCGACAGAATGTATTTTGCACAACACCCGCCACAGAACAGCGTCTCTGTCTTCCTTGTTATAAGTTCTATCTTCGTTCTCTCTCTCTCTCATATAGATGTGTTGCTGAATTAGCGGAAATTTATTCTTCGCGTGGCAAGGATAAATATTTTTTGTATCCAGCATAGTTATACAAATTTTACTTTCCAAATCCGGTGTGAAAATGTCAATGTGAAGATTACGAAAAATACGAGATCGTCGTTTAAAGAAATGAGAGAGATATATCAAGTCTTGTATCGTAGGTCGACTAGTGTGACATCACAGCCACACAAGAGTTAATGCTCTCATTTGTGTGAGAAAGCATTTTTATATCAAATTTCCCATAGCCCTGGACTTCATAATGAGGAATTCCACTGTTTTCTTGGAATTCCACTTCATTTATTTTCTATTAGCGTACTATTTAACTAAGCAAATATATATATTGTGCGTTATTTACAAAGACATGATTTTTTTAAGTTACATTTATCAAATACCGCGACAAATGACTGTAATCAGTGTGTCACTTTTCAGTAGTAACGTCATGAAACGGTTTGCGTTCTTACTTTTACGGACCGCGGTAATTTGTATTTCTCCAGCCAATAACAAAACTGACAAGAATCTTTGGAATATTGCTTTGATTACGTCATTTAGTTGATCGTAATTTGCTCATTTCTATGTTATGGTTGTTTTTACGAACGTTTCGATTTAGAAAAACCTAGAAAGTTGACATAATTAATCTCTGGTTGATAAAAGAGTATAATGAAAATTATACTCTTTTTTTCTATGGTCAAAACGTTCCTTACAAGGTGCGGGGGCTTTGAAGCGGGAACCGGAAATACTACACGTAGATATAAGGAGTGACGTCATTATTTACGATTTTAAAATTAATACTATTTTTAACATTTTTTATTTATTTTTGCGTGCATTTTTGAGATATTTCATCCTACTCCAAATTTTTAAATATTCACGAGTACACGAAAACATTTTTAAAATTTAATTCCGGCATGGGCTGGAATTCCTAATTCGAGCATCAATACACTGCCCTATGTAGCACGGATGCGGATAGGAAAATGGCGATCTTGATCAGTATTCTCTTTAGCTTTACTTCATTAGCCCATTCAATGTTACCGGAAATAAAATCGGATTGTTTCCACAAACATTCGTTTTCTGGGCAAAGGTAAAAATAAACTTCAGGCCAAATCACACGCGGAAGATTTCAAAGGGTGGGAAGATGGTTTCTTTGACACGCCATTTTAAATCGGATAGCTATGTTACAAAAAAATACAATCTAAACATGTATTATATTATTATTACCGGAGACTGCTGCGAGCCATTGCATATATCTCTATGTTGAACAATATTACTTTAGACATTGACATTTTTCACGTCTCTGAGGGAGTTTTTCAATACAAGATTCTCTTACCTTTTTAACATATTATTTTCTGGATATTCTGTATAATTATGAGTTATTTTTATATATCTAATTTTACCATATTATTTTAATTATTTCTATATATATGAATTGAGTCACGTATTCCATTTTGGAATGTACATATATATGAATAAATAAAATTGAATTGAATTGAATTAAAATAGATCTCAGATTAATAATGCGTCAACCTATAAAGAAGCCCTATCACCATGCTTGATAGAACGCAAGCGATGTTGGTTTGCATTAAATTGGCGGCCATTTTGTTTTGTTTGACAACATACGCCTAACGGTTCTATTCCCCGGCTTTTGTCGCTGTGCTTGGCTTTGTTTGTAAATAACTTAGATATTTACGTTATAATAAATTAAAATCCACTATGGTGAATTGCAGTATGTTTGGTTGCAGCAGTAGGAGCGTCAAAGCTGTTAAAGGAGTCAGTTTTCACAGGTAATTGATTTCGAATATTTTCCCATGATTTACATTGATTTTTGGCATTTATTGTCCCGACACGTGTATTATGTTGCTTAAAAACTTTCTTTATATTAACATATTTACTTCAGATACTATTTTTTCTTAATTAAGGGGATACATTTGTGACTCAAAGTATGTTTACTGTTGATAATGACAATTGATTTTGGGCAATATGTCGGGGCCGCACTAGGCATCCATATAAAGTTTGAGTCTTTATCGAGTAGAGGTCGATTCAAATTTTACTCAAAAATAGCCATGTTAACCTTGAAATCGCATTTTAAATGACATGTCCAAATTTCAGGCCGCTACGACTCACCGTTTCGGAGTTGTGACGGACAAACAAACTAACTCAACACAGAATTTTGGTTCCACGGAGTTGGGATTTATGTTTCAATAAATGTAACATAAGTATATTGTGAATAAAATGATTAAATAAACAAAAAAATAAACACACATGTATTTTCAATTTTATAAAATAAATATAGGCGAATTATAAAAAAATGAAATGGAATAACCCCGCAATAATAAATACACAGGTACATATTTAAATATATTCACAATTCAAATTAATATCCATTTACACAATATTATTTTTGGTATGTGTATATATATTTACATATTTATACACACACAATTCTGGGTTTTATCCCAAGGGGGAGTAGGTAGTAGGGTAGTAGGTAGTAGGGAGTAGGCTTACGACAGGTCATAAGCCCTGTAAACGCTCGAATATCCATAATCTTGAAACAAAAATTCTACCCATCTCTGTAGTGATATAAATAATAATATCCATTTGGTAATTCTCGACCTGAGTACTGCCCATTGTTTTGCTGCGAACTGTAGCTAACTTAATACCCAATAGTTATAGAATAGTTTTCCTACGTTTGGGCTCCTCTATAGCTTGGCGCATTATTACTGTGAGATTTTCCTTTGTTATTATTTTTAGTATTCGTTTTAGGCAGACAGCCCTTGACCTGGACTGGACAACTAGACTTGGCAATTTATTCAAGTCTGAAACTACCCTGCTGGGAAGGAAGTTTATCTTGGGATTGAGGTGGAATTAGGGACGATAGAGCTTTCAGTTATGACCCCGTAAATTTATATTGAGATTTAATTGATACATCTCTTTTCCACACCGATGTGAGTTGCAATATTTCATATTTAAATTTATTTCAACAGAGAGGGAAAACATTTTTGAGAATGGAATATGGAAGTCTAGGCATTTATAGGGCTTATGAACTATCATTGGATGGTTTAAGTGGCCACTTCACACACTGTGTAACATTCACCATTCTGCCCATGTTTGAACATCCACATTTCCTCAACTCTTCCATCTGTTGACTTTTGTGAAGTAAAAGAGCTGAAACCTTTATCACGCGGGTGAGATTCATCCGGCTGAACCAAATCACCTACTAGGCAACGCTTGAAAACAATTTTCCAATTTTGATACTTCTTCTTTTACCAGGTAGTTAATTCAACAATGTTTGAGTATGTCCAAATGCTTGCAGACTGGCTGGATTTCCTCCCTAGGGATATATATTTATTTTCTTATTTAAAGATTCTTTAAAGATTCTTCTCATCGTTTCTTTGAATCCCTAAAAAGATGTATCTGTATATTTATGTTTTTCCTTTTTTAAAAAAAAATATTATTTTATTTTATTTTTACACCTGAGCATGTTTTTCGTTCTTTATTTGAATTCTTAAATTTTGATTACTTTTACAAATTTTATTCATTTTTTTACTTTGATTTTAATTTTTAAACAACTTCTATTTATTAACATATTACAACAGAGATGAAGAACATTTAAGATAAGGTAATATAAGAAGTCTAGGCATCTACAGGGCTTATGACCTGTCAATGGCTGGTTTAAGTGGCCACTTTACACACTGTGTAACATTCACCATTCTGCCCATATTTTAAAATCTATATTCCTTCAATTCTTTCACCTGTTGATGTTTGTAAAGTGGCCACTTAAACCAGCCATTGACAGGTCATAAGCCTTGTAGATGCCTAGACTTCTTATATTACCTTATCTTAAATGTTCTTCGTCTCAGTTGTAATATGTTAACAAACATTATTTGTTTTTAATATTGTTGACTCCCCTTCGTGCTGCTTCGGATATCCTAACCAATCTTCTAAACAAACTGTGGTCTTGTCCCTTTCCCCCTCTATATGATGACCGAATGGATCTTCTCGCTACTATCCGTGGCCCTGTTATAGGTCCTGTCGAATATACAGATCTGGTGGCTTCCAAAAAGAATTTCGAGGCTTTTAAAAAGTTTTGTAATCATTTCGGCGAATTGATCATGTCTAATCAATTTAATCCCAGTCAGTGAAGAATTCACTTCCCTCTCTTCTCGATCCAATGAAGTACATATTATGTTATTCTGGATTACTTTCTTTCAGCACAAATATGCTAAGGCTACCAGATTTCAGAGAGCTCCTTCGGGCAGCTTTTCTCGTTTGACAATGAGCAAATTTTCCGTGTATGTGGGCACCGCCAAGGAGACTGAAGTCCTCAGATGCGGTGTGCGGTATGTGGTTGGCAAGCTGATACATCCCTTTATATTTTTTTTAAATCACACAAAATTTGACATAATTTAACTACTAAATATTACTTTAACAGAATGTCAACATATTATATCAAACAAATCAACATTTATTTAATAAACCTCCTCATTATAAATTGTTTGGCGTAATGACGTATTTTTCCTCACTTTTTACATGAGAACTATCTTCATAAATTAAAATTATGCAAGAGGTGTAGATTAAAAATACATCGCAAACCTATTATTTACTTAACGATCTTTAACACACTTCAACACAGCATAATTTATTTCAAAACTATTCCATAACAAATTGATAATGGTATTGTTAACACTTAGAAATATCTGTATTTATTACATTATTCTTACGGTACAACAAGAATAGAAAATATTCAAAACAAATTTATAAAGTACCTTAAATACAAAACCGGTATTTTTTATGTATCAACTCTCACTGCCTCCACCTACCATGGAATCACTTATCTACAATACCGCAGAGTGTGTGCGGACCAACTACTGCTTTACAAAATTATGACAGGAATAGTTGAATGTACTGAACTACTTAGTTTAATAACAATACATGTGCCCGCCAGGATTTGTAGATGGTACCACCTGTTTCATGTACCAATAAGTGTGTTGAAAATGCTGTTTTTCGTAGGACTTTTTCAGTGTACAATACAAAATTTAAAGATATAGATTACACAAACATCACTCCATCAGATTTAAAATTGACACTAAAAATGCATTATGTAACTTAGTAGACATTATAATAATAAATATGTACATCTCCCTTCCCCTCCTTATCCTCTCTTCAAGCATTCTTGTCCTAATCCCGCCCAATTTACAGTAACTTAATGTTCTTAAAATAAATATTTAAAAAATCTTTGATTATTGAAAAATATTTACGAGTACATGAAAATAACTGTTTTATATGTATTTATTTGATATGTAATATATTTTCTTTACTAACTTTGTATACTATGTGGAAATCTGTTATTAGTTCTGAGTTTATACACTATATCTGTTTGTTTACTATAAATATGAATGTAGAACTGTTGATTTCCGAAATAAAATAAATAAATATAAATTTTAAACTTAGAATCAGTCATGAATTTTATTAAATTTGTTAAAAACATTAAATTTGTTAAAACGTAACGCTAGAAGAAAAATTATAGACCTTTTAAATTCATTCAAAATTGTTAATTCAATATGGGATTGCCCTGAACTGTTATCTCTCATCAACTTCAGGGTGTCTGGAAGAATGACTAGACAGGTGCCACCGTTTTGTAGCAACAATTCACGGACAGTGTATACTTGTAATGCCGTATTAAACGGACTTCATGAACTCGGCAATAGTTATTCCTACGTATCTGATATATTTGGTGTAGGGTGTTGTTCCTATAGAACAATCCTTTTGAACTATTTCAAAGATGGTGAATGGTAAATATATTTATTTATTCATGCATTTCATAATATATACAGTTTTTTGTTCACTTTGCCCAGCTGTATGAAACAGTACTTATGATTTTCTTGTTTTATTACTTTAGAATGTTTTATTATTTAATTTTGTTTTTTACATTTATTCTCGAATTGTTCAAACTTTCTACTGTGCTGTGTAATTTTTAGGTTAATTTTTATAAAGTAATTCTTGTACTATTTAGAGGTTTATTTTTTTATAAATCTTTGGTATAAGGAAATTTATGTTTTAAAAAAAAATAATCTCAAGCAAAATATTATGTTAGTATTATAAATGTTTGTAAAAGGCAAATATGTTATTTATTTATTTATTAACGGACATTGTCCATGTATACAATTATGTTATGTTAATGTTAATAAAATAAAATAAAATAAAATAAAATAAAATAAAATAAAATAAAATAAAATAAAATAAAATAAAATAAAATAAAATAAAATAAAATAAAATAAAATAAAATAAAATAAAATAAAATAAAATAAAATAAAATAAAATAAAATAAAATAAAATAAAATAAAATAAAATAAAATAAAATAAAATAAAATAAAATAAAATAAAGTAAAATAAAATAAAATAAAATAAAATAAAATAAAATAAAATAAAATAAAATAAAATAAATAAAATAAAATATATTTATTTATTTTAATGAATACTTTAATGAAGCTGTTTAAATTAATATATATTATTGATAGAAGGGAAATTTCAGATTTAGTACTGCTTTTATTAAATAATATATTGATTGATTTGGTGTTTATTTTGTAGAACTCCACGTTTAAACTTTTAATATAAGAAATCAAACACTGATTTGAGACTACTGAACACTTTATTTTATATTTACAAATATTAAAAATATATAAAAACTCAAATCTCAAGACTCAAATCAGTGTTTGATTTCTATTATTATAAGTTTATTAAATAACGTTCTTGACAGTCCCGAACTTTTAAATTGTGTGAATTTTTATGTGAGACAGCGTGGGACGAGACAACATACTTCTTTTGCTGTTGATTTGCATAGTTCAAACTATGCCAAATACTCACCTAGTCCACGGCTCCACATGTTAGCGAACAAACTTGGAAACTTAAATTTATTTCATTTATCTTTACACAAATTAAAATCATCAGTTTTTAATCACTTTTTTTCTAAATTATAAAATGTACTAAGTGTTATACTTGTTTAACTGATTATGCAATGAGACATCGCCCCTGTTACTTCAATACTTTTTATATTTAAACCCTTTATTTATTGTTAATTTGCTGCATACCTATGTTATAATTTCTTTTTCAATTTTTCTTTATTATTTCCTTATTTCTGCTGATTTTATTTCATGTATCTATATTGTTTATACTGTGTTCAGGTGTTTTATTTCATTATATTTGTTTTTCGATATTTTTTTATACTTTGTCAAACCCGCAAAATGAACGGAGCACTAAGCACAGTAATTTCTAATAAAAATATGTCAATCGAAGCTAAACTGGCAGTGCACAACGGAGTTTTAGTCCCAACACTTATGTATGGAAGTGAAACATGGAACTGGCAGAGGAAGGATGAAAGCCGAGTGAACGCGGTTGAAATGCGATCTCTTAGACGAATGTGTGGGAAATCAATGTATGACAGGGTTACGAATGATGAAATCAGGCGAGAGTGTAAATCTGAGACAAGTATAATTGATATGATTAAGAAAGGGTCTCTGAGATGGTTTGGTCACGTAGAACGAATGGACGACGAGAGAATGGTAAAACAAGTATATATGGCAAAAATGAACGGCAACGTTAGACGAGGACGACCGAGGAAGACGTGGCATGATCAGATAAACCAAAATCTTAAGTCTGGTCATGTCAAAAGCAGACAGAACCGAAGGGCATGTATGACAAGATGTATGAATGTGGAAGAGGCTAGGAGTGTATGCCAGGATAGACGTGTGTGGCGGTCCATTCTCTCTGCCTACCCCTACGGGGAAATGGCGTGATGGTAGTAGTAGTAGTAGTAGTAGTAGTTGTCAAAGGCGTAAGCCGTCGAAATAAATAAATAAATAACTTGTTAAGTCAATAATGAATGAACATATTGTTGCATGCAAAAGCGGCCAAACTACTTTTCATAAAATATAACTTACCACTACTTAATTTCATTAAAAATTGTATTTGTTAAAAAAAACTTTTTTTTTCATACCATTTACACTTCCGCATCCGTTTCCGCTTCTGTTTCCGCTTCTGCTTCCGTTATGACACTTCCGTTGCATCACTATGGAGCACCACAGCTTAAAGACCTCTATAGTCCTTAAAATATAGCTAGATTAAAATGACAGTTGTCAGCAAAAGTGACGACATAACTTTGTAGTGACGTCTAAGGATGATTTATATTGTCACACGAAAAATCGTTCGTATCTGGCATGTTAATTTATTTTTTCAATACAATTGTCATATAAATTGACATATAAATTAACATAAATATATAAAATCAGCTTTAAAACTAAAAAAAACTTAAATAAACCTCATTATTAACGAAGTTCTTAAAATGTTACATAATTTTGCAAAAATCAGTGTAAATTGATCGAATAAAAAAACAATTCATTTGATGTTATAAATAAAATTATAAATGTCTTATTTTTTGGTGAATAATTGTATTAAACACACTATAATAGGCTTGTTTTTGCGTTTTTATATAAACTTTCGGACACTGAGTTTCATGTTTGCATGAAAAAACTGATAAAATCGATTTGATCGGTGATCATTAATTTCCAATCACTAGTGACATTAGTTTGAAAGCTGTCAAGATATATTTTAAGGACTATAGTCTGTTTTATCTCTTTCGGTAAGGCATGTCTCTCAGCCGTACATCAATATGTCTTGGCAAGTTGCTTGCGGAACTTTAAATTAAATTTATTTATTTTTTTACTGATAATATTTCATTGATTCCATATAATCTTTTAAAAAAATAATGACATATAATCTTTTACAGAATATTTTACATTTTCTTTCTTTATAAGAAACACAAAAATTATAACTGTCCATTATTTATTATAGGAGCAAAAATTCATTAACATTTTCTTGTATACTATTTTTTGTTGACTATTTTTACTATTAATATGTATTTCATTGCTATGTAATTTTGCTTTATTTTTTTAATACTCTGTTTTATCATGTTTATTGTAAAAAAACAAAAAAAAATCTGGAGCATTTTTTGATTTGTTTTGTTAGACGGTAATTACCATACATATTTTTTGAATAGTATAAAATATACGCTAACTGGCATTTAAAAAGAATGTGTGGTATTGAGAAAGATGTAATAGGTTTTAAAGATCACATATGGCACTGAGATGTACATATATGTGGTATGATTTCCTATGGCAAGAGAATCGAATACCAACTGCCTTTACATGACGCATAACTTGTACATTTGGAGCGAATGTTTTCTTTAATGATTAAAGGGGTCGAGGACATGAAGCTTAAATGCGGAAGCAGAAATTATTATCCAAAAATGTTTGCGTATGTCTAAATGCTAGCAGACTGGCTGGATTTCCTCCCAAGGGAGTTATTGAAAACCAATCGACTTTATCTCGAGTTCCCTAAAGCACTCGACATTGACAATCGAATGCGACATCGCAACTTCAGCTGTCAAACGTCCTGCTTGTAAAAAGCTCGACATTTATGTTTGAATGACGAGTATTTTTCTTTTATTGACATGAACGGCCTTTTACATTTTATTTTTATTTTTTTTAAACATAAATTTCCTTATACCAAGATTTATAAAAAAAAATAAACCTTAAAATAATACAAGATTTATATTTTAAAAAATATCCTCATATATATATAACATTTTCAGTAGAAAGTTTAAACAATTCAAGTATAAATGTAAAAAACAAAATTAAATAATAAAGCATTCTACATTAATACAATTTTTTTTCCTTGGGAGCAGAAGTATTGTTTTTTGTCTTTGCCTAGTGTCGTAAATTTAGAGGTATTTAAATTAACAAATTACAACAGGGGTGGATAAAATTTTAGAGAAAAAAAAATAAAGTCTTGGCATATACATTTTTAAAATTTAAAAAAAATCAATTCTTATATTTTTACTAAAACTAAAATCCCACCAAGCCACTTTCTGTTGCTTGTTGGCGGAGATTAAATTTATACTACCTTATATTACTTACTTACATTACTTACTTATATTACTTACTTACATTTATAAAAACAATGAATAACAAATATAAATTAACAGCCGGAAAGATCAGAATATACATGTTTATACAAATAATTATATACAATTGACATATAAATTGACATATAAATTAAAATAAATATATAAAATCAGCTTCAAAACTTAAATAAACCTCATTATTAACGAAGTTCTTAAAATGTTACATAATTTTGCAAAAAATCAGTGTAAATTGATCGAATAAAAAAACAATTCATTTGATTAAACTTCTTAGATTTTCACGGCCGTTAAGATGCACAATAAGTTTTTCTGGGTTATTATGAACCGAAACGTCGGTAGAGAGTACGAACGACACACGGCATAATAACCCAGAAAAACTTATTGTGCAATTGATTTGATGTTATAAATCCCACCAAGCCACTTTCTGTTGCTTGTTGGCGGAGATTAAATTTATACTACCTTATATAATATTACTTACATTTATAAAAACGATGAATAACAAATATAAATTAATAGCCGGAAAGATCAGAATATACATGTTCATACAAATAATTATATATAAAAAGAGGAAATATATGAAAAATTTAAATATTTTCACGTAAGCTACTATTCAAATATAAACTTTTGATCGAGTAGCCACTCTCATTTTTCTCTTGTTATGGTTATGTTTGAGAGGAAACTTGAATGTATTACTATTAAATTGTTTAATTTACAGGGCCTATGACCTGTAATTGACTGGTTTAAATGGCCATTTTACAAAGTTTGTAACATGATCACACAATGTCACTTCTCACAAGATTTCTTTGTTTTTTGGCGATGTGTGATGTCATGTCAAGACATGTCGCATTTCCATGGAAACTCCCTAAATACCAGTGGCGAGCGGTGTTTTTTTTTATAGGTAATCTACAAAAAATGTTCGAAAATTTTTACGATAAAAGTAAATAATGTAATTAAAAATGGTTTTTTTTCTATGGTTCTATGAAAATCAACTCAATCAACTGTTATTATTAACCAATTTAATATAAAACTTGTACAAAAGTTTATTTTAAAAATTCACAACGACATTCAGCAGATTTTTCCATTATGCTGTAAATGTCAACAGTGAGCAATGGCCGATTCTTTTTCAAATTAATAATAACGGCCACCGCACAAGCCACGTGTCCTATGTGATACATAATATGTATGTCAACGGTATCCTATCAAAGAAAAATAGTCCTTCGGAATAGTGTTCGAAATACTAGTTTCCAAGTAGAGAATCTTCAAATAATGTTTGTAATCTGCAAGTTTGTTTTAGTACTAAAAAACCTGACTGGGTGAAAGATGTAAAATAGATTTTTGTATGGAGAAATAAGCTGAGGTAATCGACTATTTTTATCGTTCGCTGAGAACGGGCTGGGCGCTGGGCACAGTTTAAAGATATTTTTTTGTAGGAAGATATAAATGGTGATAGTGTTTTATAATAAACACAAATATTTTTTATTTAAATTCATAGTAAAAAGAGGGAAAACATTTTTAAGAAAGGAATATGGAAGTCTAGGCATTTACAGGGCTTATGACCTGTCTTTGGCTGGTTTAAGTAGCCACTTTACACACTGTGTAACATTCACCATTCTGCCCATGTTTAAACATCCACGTTTCCTCAACTCTTCCATCTGTTGACTTTTGTGAAGAAAAGGAGCTGAAGCCTTTATTATGTGGGTGAGATTCATCCGGCTGAACCAAACCACCTACTAGGTTTTCCCTCTCGGTTGTAATAAATTTAAATATGAATAACTCCCTAGAGAGGAAATCCAACCAGTCTGCAAGCATTCGGACATACTAAAACATTTGTATAGCTTTATTGGAGATAATTTCATAGTGACGTGAGAAATTTAACTAAGTATCAAAAGTAACACCTAGGTCTTTAATACTTTAGGACTCGTTCAACGGCTACATTACTATAAAACATTATCATCAAAAGACACATATAAATAAATTGTCTATGTTTTTATAAATGTATGTATGTGTATGCGCATGGGTGTATGTACGTGTGTGTGTATGTACATGGGTATATATGTGTATATATATATATGTGTGTGTATATATGTGTATGTCTGTATGTATTTGTATCAAAATGTGTATCGAAATAGGTTTATATTTTGTTTGTCTGTGCTCTATATTAATTTGTTAACTATTATAATATATTAAAATGTAATTGCCTAGCTTGGAACAGGGTATGTATCCTTGTTAGCTGGGCAAAGTGAACAATGTATTTTGATAAAGAGTGTGAATAAATAAATAAATAAAAAAATATAAAAAAATGGTAAGCTGTGCATAATCTATTGGTTTGGAAATGAATATTCATAAAACAAAGATTATGAGTCCAACAGGACGAGACATTTTCATTAACGATAATAAAATCGAAGTGGTTGATGAATACATTTACCTAGGACACAAAGTCAAACTTGGTAAAGATAACCAGATAGCGGAATTACCAAGAAGAATAGGGCTAAGTTGGGCCGCTTTCGGCAAACTTTTTTGATATATTTTTGAAAATAAACAAGTCCCTATATTTATTGTGTATGCAGACAATTGGTAGAATTCCATATTTAATTTGGTAATGTATCCAAAATAAAACAAGTTTATTGGATTATAATTCTACTTTATTTTTTATAAAATATACAAAGGGTATATTGTGACGCGTTTCGTCTTGTTAGGACATTTTCAAACAAACTAACTTAAATATTTACAAAGTTTCCTTATATACTAAAAATAATTGCTATTTTATGTTTGTGGATTTCTATACAAGCCAAAATAAGTAGAGTAATTACAATTCAATTAGGGTATACTGAGTATATTAGAGGAATATTTTGGTTATATTGGGGAAAAACCTTCCATTAATTAAAAACATTTGTAAGGGTATGACTTTAAAATTAATGTAATAATTATAAAAATATTGATTTCATTTATACAGGTTTATTTTGAAAATTATTGTTGAAACTCTACATCGGTGTTTTACACAGGTTTCATTCATGTTTAATGTCAACTAAGGTAAAATACATTCAGATTTTATAATATTATTTCATTTTAATTCAATTTAACACAAAATACCCTTTGTATATTTTATAAAAAATAAAGTAGAATTATAATTCAATAAACTTGTTTTATTTTGGATACATTACCAAATTAAGTGCCTATATGCTTGAAAAGACAAGTATATGAATCCTGCATATTGCCGATGACAACATATGGACTAGAAACTATGTCTATAACACAAAAAAGTAGCCAGAAATTAAAATGCACGCAACGATCCATGGAAAGACAGATGCTCGGTGTATGTCTAAGAGACAGAATAAGAAATGAAAAAATAAGGCGTCAAACCGGAGTCGTGGATATCATGGATCATGCAGCGAAATTGAAATGGCAGTGGGTAGGGCACTCGGCGGGACAAAATGATGGCAGGTGGACACCCAGAATAATAAAGTGGAGACCATGGGCAGACAAAAGAAGTGTTGGAAGCCACAGAAAAGATGGGTTGACGACATTGCCTCTATTGCCGGTAAAACGTGGAAGATTAAAGCGGGTGATAGGAAGGAATGGAGACGTTTGGCGAAGTGGCTGCCATCCAGCAGTGGAGAGAATAAGGCTGCAGAAGAAGAAGAAAGAAGAAGTGCATAATCGCTTATTAGGACGATTCGCCCTGCTAGATACTCTGCGATTTGAGCTGGCCAATGCAGAGCTCTCTTGAGGCGGATAGTGAAATGGTGATGATGTTAATATATTTTATTGGCTTATTGAAGTAATGAGAATTTCGTCAATATTAATGTTTGAATAATGGTAAACGCCCAGTGGGTACTAACCTGCACTAACTCAAATATTGGTAGGCAACTCAGTTGCGAACTATAACTCGGTTGCACATATCGTGGGAATCTTGCGGTCCTCGAGACTCCAGAGCCGAATTCGGAGTTAGACTCTTAAAAACTTGCTAAAAAATCTCATTGCAAATGGCGCTGAAACTCCGCGGTCCAAGCAAAAGAAGAGATACTTCGAAATATGATAAGTATTATTTAAAAACAAAATTTATAGCACGCGATTTAATCCTTATTTATTTAATGCACAATACACAATTTTATCTTAGCACAATTATTTTATTTTATTTAGGAAACCAACAGTTCTACATACATATTTATAGTAAACAAACAGATATCAGAACTAATAACAGATTTCCACAAAGTATACCAAGTTAGTAAAGACAATATATCAATCTAGAAAATATATAATAAAACAAACTTCCAATATTGTCCTTTATACGATGTTCCACTGTAATGGTCACCCTATTAAACCTATTACGCTTATCCCCTCCCTCCATCCCGTCTACTTTTTTCATTAATTCTCAAACAAGATAATATTTTCACAATTTAATAAGTGCATGTTTGTCCTAATCAGTGCATGTGCTTATTAAAATGCGTGTCGTGTTGGTTTTATATTTTTGTGCAACAACTATGGCGAAGGTGTATAGTGGGTTTTGCATGTTGGCTTGCTTGTTGGTTTCATTATTAGTTTATACATAAAGAAATGTAATTTTCGTGTACTCGTATATATTTTTCAATAATCAAAGAAAATATTTTTTTTAAAAAAGAATATCAAGTTATTGTAAATTGGGCGGGATTAGGACAAGGATGCTTGAAGAGGCGATAAGGAGAAGAAAGGAGTGCACTTATGTAGGGATACGATTTTTAAAAATGTATTGAGTGCCAGTAAATATTATTTTAGTAATACCAAAAATCCAGTAAAATAAATAAATGGGTAGAAATTATAAGGCATTTAAGGAAATAATCTGATTGAGATCCACAAAAAATGAATGCTGTTTGTAAACATAAAAAAAAAACCTTTTTAATACACAAAAAACAACATCCTTCCAATTTTTTGTATATGCATTCTCATCGAATGTAACCCTGGTAGGTCGATTAATAAAATATTTATGCCCCTAAATTCTTTTTTACACGTTAGATTGAAGATTTTAATATCTACGAACACGCTACATTTCTCTAAAAAACGCTTGTTAATCGATTAAGCCGTTTAGGAGGAGTTCAGTAACATCGCAAATGCTTTTCGAAATAAAATTGTAAATAATAACTTTAACTGAGTATGCTTGGCTGAAACATGATTCTACAATATTTAGTGGTGAATTTTTTGACGACCTCTCCAAGCTGTATAGAAGAGATCGTGAATCAAGTCCGTCAACATGTAAAGAGGGGTGGGGGGGGAGTACTAGCTGCTATTTCTAATAAATTAAATTCAACAAGAAAATACTCTCGAGAGAGTGATGGCGAGGACAGACCTATAGATGGATATTAGGCTTTCTGCTAACTCAAATATTCATATTTACATTTGTTCATTTTATTTAAATGCTTACATTATTAATATTTATATGTGTATATACGATGTATTTAATATCGTCGAACTGTTTACAATAATTTATTTTCAATTTTAATATTATATTTTTATGTTTATTTAAATTTATATTCTCATTTTTTATTTTATTGTGACTATTTTTACTATAATTATTGATATTAATTTTTAAAAACTTATTATAACTACGAGACTTTTAAAATATTTTAGTTAAATCTACTCGATTTTATAAATTGCATCTATTTAAAATTAAATTTTATTAAAATTCTAATGAACTGCTTTAATAACATATAATGAAAACTAAATTTTAGTCTATTTACAATTTTTAATTTTTCTTTTGTGACTATTGGTGTTCACATATAATTGGTGAAAGATGTTAAGTGTTATTATTTTTTATTTTATAAATTGTATTTATATTGTGATATCTTTTACTGTTTGTGAACTGAAAATAAATCAATAAATTCCACGTACAGAGAAATTATATATGCAAAGATATGAACTGAGTCAACAAATATATTTTATTTTATTTATTCATTTACACTCTTTATCAAAATACAATTCCATGTTTACTTTGCCCAGCTAACAAGGGTACATACCCCGTTCCAAGCTAGGCAATTACATTTTAATATATGATAATAGTTGACAAATTAATATAGAGCACACAAGATATAAACTTATTCGTATACTCATTTTGATACATATACATACAGACATACACATTTATACACACATATATATATATACACATGTACATACACACACACGTACATACATCCATGCGCATACACATATATACATTTATAAAAACATAGACAATTTATTTATGCGAAACTTCATAGTTGTCATCTTTCAATATATATTTTTTTAAATTATTCCTTATTTTTTGTATTTTATTTTCGACATCCAGTAAGAATTTTCGGTATTCCTCCGTTATACATTTACGTATAAATAATTGAGAATTAATACTGAAAACCGAAAAAGCATATTACCAAAAATCGGAGAGAATCGAACCCGAGATGGTAGGCAAACGCGCTAGCAATCACACCACACGACTGACTAAAGAAAAAAAAACACCAAATATTTTTTTTTATTAAAAATACAAGTGCGGCCCTGTGCGATCGTCTCCCTTCCTTTTTAAAACAGAATATAAACTTAAGTTAATATTGTTAACAATTCAGTTTAGATCAGTGCATTGAGTTAATGTTAACTCTGACAAGTTAACGCTAAAGTTAAAATTACAGTTAACAAGGTTAATTTAATATTTTGGTGTGTTAAAAAAACCAGTCAGAGAAAACCAATTATCGTCGTCAAAAAATATTTCAAATTCACCCTTTTCAAAATTGACCATAATTTTGATATAAAAACGTAAACGAAAAAGCAAATCATCGCGAAGTTTCGTTTTAGGGGTAGGCAAAGAAGATAGAACGTCATATCACTCTGTCTTTTCATAATATGAAAAGACGTAGTCTATATTAGAGACTACGTTACATTTCCATCCATACATCTTTTTTAAAGCGCGCGTGCGGATTATTCAGAAGAATTATCGCGGAATATTCAGAAGAATCATCGCGAAGATTCGTTGTAGGGGTAGGCAAAGAGGATAAAACGTCATTTCACCCTGTCTTTTCATATTGACCGCGTTTCCTGTCCAGTCATACTAATCTTATCTAAATCGCGCGCGCGGATTATTCCGACTTTTGACATTACCATCTTCAAGTATTTGTTAGATTAGATGCCATGTCTTTCTCGGTCTTCCTCATATTCTGCATCAGATTTTGTCTATAACATTTGTCTCAGCCTAACATAATGCATGGATTTCGACAGTTGTGCTCCGATGGTTTTACTACACATTCGAATGAAAGATCGCATTTCAACAGCTTTAAGCTTGCTAGTTCATGGTTAACCACTTCGTTCTAATTCTCAAAGCAC
Organism: Micrasema longulum; assembly: GCF_059751315.1. NCBI lineage: Eukaryota > Metazoa > Arthropoda > Insecta > Trichoptera > Brachycentridae > Micrasema > Micrasema longulum. The sequence goes on along the minus strand of NW_028277694.1, from coordinate 134,817 downwards.
CCTCTTAATTATAACCCATCCAAAATTCCTCTTTCTTCTCTAACTCATCTTATGTCCATGCGGCTCCACTGTGGAATCATCTCCCATCCACCATCAAAGACGTTACTACAGTTTCTCAGTTTAAATCACGTCTGAAGAAACATTTCATTTATCTTTTTTTTAAATATCTCCAGGGCCCCGATTACAGTGGAAAGTTAACAGAGTTATCTTCGACTGTCTTTTAAAAAAAAAACAATATTTGTGTACGAAAACGAGTATATTTGCATGAACATTTAAAGTATCTTCGTTGGTAACCTATAATTGAACATGTTTAAAAGAAAAAAATCTATGCATATTCTGCTTTTCATACAGAAAACCTAATTTTACTTTGTACATAAAACTGAAGATAAATGTTTTTTTCCCAATCTAACGGGGCCCAGTAGCTCAATTACAAATAACTATCGACGTGCTAATAAGCGACGTGATAACAATTTCTCACCACGGTTGTTTATCGTATTCGCAATTACATTGCAACATCCGTGAACACTTAGGTGTAATATTAGTATTAAATGTTAAAATATTTATTAACATTAAAATTCCAAACACGTAAAAAATTGTCTTTTTAACTCTTTTCTACTCCCGTTCTTCTGTTCTTTAACTTTTTCGTCTCCGTTTAGATATATTTACGTTAAATTTTAGTACGATTTTTTGTGACTGGTGATTTTTTACTAATTATTAGTTTTTGAATTCCAATAAAATATGAATTTAAGCAGAATGTATCAAAAAATCAAAATGTGCAAAAGTGATAAAGTGTTTCTCTTGGCCACCATCTTGGCGGTCTCATTAAGGACATTTGTTCTGGTAAGGATTTTTATTTTTTTATTTATCATTTGACATGCATATTTTTTTACCGGTTAAAACATAAGTTTATTGCACATTATTTGAGACATAAGTCCCAACTCCGTGGGACTAAAAGTCCTGTGTTAAGATGGGACGAGCAATTAGTTGACACAGACACATTTATTTATTTTGTTCATTAACGCCCAAAAGGCATTTACAAAAAAAATAAAAAAAAACGTGCTAACATACTAAATAATAAACACAGAATATACAGAAAAAATATGTGAAATTAGTTAGAAAGGATATATAAGTTACACCATACATTTTTAGTGTTAATTTTAAATCTGACAGAGTGATGTTTGTGTAATCTATATTTTTAAATTTTGTATTGTACACTGAAAAATTCCTACGAAAAAAAGCATTTTTAACATACGATGTTTTACTTATTGGTACATGAAACAGGTGGTACCGTCTACAAAATCCTGGCTGGCACATGTATTGTTATTAAACTAAGTAGTTCTGTACAGGCAACTATTCCTGTCATAATTTTGTAAAGCAGTAGTCGGTCCGCGCACACTCTGTGGTATTGTAGAGAAGTGATTCCATGGTAGGCGGAGGCAGCGAGAGTTGATACATAAAAATACCGGTTTTGTATTTAAGGTACTTAATAAATTTGTTTTGAATATTTTCTATTCTTGTTATATATATGGCATACTGGGGATTCCATATCTGATATGCGTATTCTAAATGGCTTCTGATAAACGTATAATATAATGAAATTAGGGCCTCTGGATTATCAAGGTGTTTACTCATTCGAATTATAAATAATATTAATAATCGATATTAAGTGTTAAAAGATTATCATCTGGCTATTGTTTAACAATGTTTATACCACAGTTTGCTGTCTGAAAGACAGGAGTTTCAGTCACCAGCCAAACAATACTTATATTACTTTAGCTGATGAATTGACGAAGCTGGAAGCTGAGACTGCTCCAATAGGCTAAGACCCCTAATGTAAATTGCCCAAATGTGCTCATCAGGTCTGGAATTATAGCACAATGTTCTGGCGCAAAGCGCCTTAGCCTCAATTATGAACGCTATCTTCATCTGTATATATCGAGACGGTATACTTAACTTCTGTACTATCTGTATCTTACCTCGGTATGTTCTACTTACTTGTCATCTCGACATCGTAAAACCGAAACGAACCAATGAACGACCGCAAAAATTAGTCCGCGTTCCTTACTTCATAATTATTTTTAATAGTTCTCATTCATATTTTAAATAGGCTTCTGTGATAGAAAATGCCCACTTCAAAACTCCAATAAATCACAATTAAACCAAAAACACTTGCTTAAACGCCTTAAACGTCATTTTTATATAACTTTTGACCATTGCCAAGACGATATGCTTAACGATCGTCTGCATTTATCTACTGATGTAGTACTGAGCGATTACAAGGCCGACTCTCGATATGTTCTCTCAGAACGATAATAAAAGATAGAAAAAATATAATAAATAAATTTATTTTTTACAGTGACAACTTTCGAACGCCTAGATACTCGTATATGTCAATAGGGCAGAATCTAGTGACATTTTATTTTGCATCTAGGCGCTCGTTTTCCAATCTGATAGGTATGTCGAATTTTAAGTCGACTTCAAAATTTCCTTATTTCTCTCAACTTCAAAACGATTAAAAATTTAAGTCAATCGTAATTAAAGGAAAAATTGCTCGGTGGAACAAATTTTTTGACACTTTCAATGCGCAGATAAACGTTTTAAGGAGTTCTAGACCCATTGGTAAAAACCAATGTACTTACATTAAAACTTGATGGTGGGGGGGATCAGTAGAATATCTTTAAAGTTGGTCGGGAGAATTTTATCTTTAACTATGACGTCATCATTATGACGTCATAGTTAAAGATAAAATTCTCCTTCATTAAGCTTCATTAAGCTATGTCATTTTGGTGTGTAGACATGTGTACCGCGGCGTGCGCTTCTCCTTGTTTCATATCGATGTACCTACCCAAAACTAGAAGGTGGAGGGTCGGTAGTGTATCTTCGTAAACGCAAGAGAGAATTTGTCTTCAACTTTACCGTAAAGGTGGAGGCATGAGAATTTTATCTTCAAATATGACGTCATACTGAAGCAATGTCATTTTAATGGGTAGATATGTGAATGTGTATGACGTCTGTATCTTTTCATCGTAATCGAGGCCCTGTTCCGCGATTATGTTTGTTTGTTTGTTTGTATATTACATGTATTAATATTCATATTTGTAATTTACGGCCTCATGGTGTAGTGGTCAGCGCGTTTGCCTACCATGCAATAGGTCTCGGGTTCGATTCCCGACATGGGTGACATGAAATATTTATATATAACACTAGAATATTATTTTATAGTCCCTGGACTGGTACCGGAAGCGTAAGACTGATCATCTTATCTTCATGTAACAAAAATTATCAAGGTACGCTGAGATTGGTGTTCCAATACAGTGTCCTATGCACCATTAGGTGCGAAAATGGAATGATGATGACTGTAAATTGGTAATTCTTTTATTACTATTCTGCTCAATGTTAATTTTGTATTTAAAAAAAAATAATTTAAGGTTGCTAGGATTCCACTTGTCCATGCACTTTGTAGCTGCCAGACGATTGATAATCTAGCTTCAATAGGTGTTATCAACTATCAAATACCTAAATTTTGTAATGGGGTCTAGAATTCCAACCGTCCATGCGCTCAGTAGCTGCAAGACTTGTAATCTAACTCTTATTTCTATAAAATTGTTTTTTTAATATTTTTTAAAATATCGTAAATGAGGGCTAAATGTTTTACTGTCCATGCGCTCTGTAGCTGCAAGACGTGCTTTGATGTTCATTTACTGTACAACGCCCTTGAGGAGATTTTCACTAAAATGGCGCTATATAAACTATCCAAATATAATAATATTAACAAATTACAACAGAGATGGAGAACTTGTCAGAGAAGGGAATATGGAAGTTTAGGCATTTACAGGGTTTATGACCTGTCATTGGCTGGTTTAGGTGACCTTTTTTTACCATTTTGCCTATGTCTGAAGATCTATATTTCTTCAACTCTTCTATCGTTAATTTTAGTGAAGTTAAAGAGCTGAAACCTTAATTGTTGTGAAAAGATTCATCTGATACAAGATTCACCTAAATTTTTTTTTTCAGCCAATGACAGGTCATAAGCCCTGTAAATGCCTTAACTTCCATGTTGCCTTCGCTAAAATGTTTTCCATCCCTGTTGTAATTTGTAAATCTTAATGACTCCCGAAGTGGTGAAATCCAGTGTTTTTTCTACAAACATTTAGACAAACTCAAAATATCGTAATTATAATAATAATAAACAACATCAAACGGTTTTCCATTTCTGTTGAAATCAATCCGCATAAATTACTTATTGATTACGCATACACAGCGACCTTGCAATATTTTGAGTAATAAATTTAGAACAATTTATGTAGCAATCAAGATACATCAAATACGGGTTTTCTCACGTTTGACACGACCCACAGTGCAGACATTGCAAACAACAAGATACGAAACGCCTTGCGCTAACTAAAGTTCACACAGTGGTACCTCTATGTGAACATAATTATGCGACAATTATAATCATAATAAGATTAAGTTTTGAAATTATTAATATTTAGCTGTCTGTGAGTAAAACTTTATATTGCCAACCGTTTATTTCTTGATCTGGCCATTGTGTGTCCTCGTACATGTTTGTCAATATATTGTTAATTATATTGCAATATTTTTCCGATTTTCCCGTGTCCGGACGCAATGAAGAAAACGATTATATGGGTAAATTTAAACAAGGACCCTAAACGAGTATTATGTATTCATTTATTTTTTAGTTATTTACTCATACAAATGCATATACCGTGGTTATACAAATAAAAGTGACAATTCGAAAAAATGACGCAATTGAGATTATTGACTTTTTGACATCGTATTAGCATAATGCTTGACTGGTAAAATGGCAAGTCGATCCGACACTCCAAAAAATTTAATTTGTAAAATATGTGACCATTTGATGGAAGCTCACAGATTTTTGACAAGTTAAACTGACCAACACACGTGGTCACTTTTATTAGTAAATTTAAGCAGTAGGAGTTAGTCAATTTTAGTTAGAGTTAGTAGTTAGTAGTTAATAAGTTAGTATACTTAGGTATTATCATTCATAAGCATTTAGAGTGGCACGATCAGGTTAACGAAGTTAGTCGTAAACTTTATAGCCACTTAAAAGATAACAGAATTTCTTGCCAATTAATGTTAAGCAAACATTAGTCCAGAGCTTACTTCTTCCACTCCTTGACTATGCGGATGTATGTTATCCAGATGCTAACTCTGAATTGCTTGATAAGTTAGAACGATTGCAGAATATTTGTATTCGTTATATCTTTAATCTTCGCAAATTTGACCACATAACCGAGTATCGCACGCAACTACACTGGCTCAGTATCAGGCATAGAAGAAACATTCACATTCTATCACTTCTTCACAATATTTCAAATAATCCCACTTCGCCTGTTTATCTGAGAGAGCTCATCCAACCTCTTTCACAACACGGACTATCTCTTCGTTCTTGTAACGAGAGAACCCTTTTAATACCCTGTCATCGCTCTAATTTTTTTGCCTCCTCATTCAGAGTAGTAGCCGCTCGATTGTGGAATAATCTACCCACTAATGTTTGAGACGCCCCTTCATTATTTACATTTAAGTCAAGATTGAAATGTCACTATCTAAATATTTAAATTGTTCCTTTATCCTTCTTCTTTCCTTCCCATCCCCTCTCCTCTCTTCATAGAATAGTGTTTTTTTTTATTTTTTGTTAATCTTTGCTTTTAATTTTTGCATAAAATTGTAAGATTCAATATGTCCATGTATTTATAACTTTCTCAAACTGCACGGTTTGGGTAGGTAGGAAGAAATTGCCTTAAGGCAATATGCCCGCCCTTATATGTATATTTATTGTATATGTATATAAAGTGTCAAATAAATCAATAAATATACGTTTTGTATTTGACAAATACGGTTTTTTTTTATAAAAAGTTCATTTATAAAATATATTCTTTAGATTATTACGTAACACTTCTTAATCATTTGTTCTTTTCAATTTATTTTGTATTTCTGTGTTTATTTAGAAGAATTTGTACACCTTGGAAGTATGTTAACTAGGGACGGAAAGGCCGAGAAATATATAGAAAGGAGGGTGAGTGCCGGGAACAGGTGCACTAAAATCTACTTTAGCAAACAAATGTTTATCGCAGGAGGCTAAACTAACAGTTCACAACGGAGCTCTAGCGCCAACTCTAATGTATGGGAGCGAAGTATGGAATTGAAAAAATGATGATGAAAGTAGGTTGAAAGCTGTCGAAATGCGACCCCTTAGGCGAATGTGTGGTAAAACCATGTATGGTAGGTGCACAAATGTCGAGATCCGTGAAGTGTGTAATGCTGAGACATGCATTATTGACAGAATCAAGAAGGGGGCGCTGAAGATAGAAAAGAAGTATAGAAATTGAAAAAATAACATTTTCAGGCGTTGCCTAGTATGTAGGTGAAATAATTCAATTAGATGAATCTCACCCGCATAAATAAAGGTTTCATCTCCTTTACTTCACAAACATCAACAGATGAAAGAATTGAAGGAATATAGATGTTCAAATATGGGCAGAATGGTGAATGTTACACAGTGTGTAAAGTGGCCACTTAAACCAGCCATTGACAATTCATAAGCCCTGTAGATGCCTAGACTTCTGTATTACCTTATTTTAAATGTTCTTCGTCTCTGTTGTAATATGTTAATATAAACAGCTCCCCAGGTAGTTGAATCTAGTTCTTGTCTACAAAAATTTGGACAAACTCAAAATGTTGTTGACTTCTATTTATGTTTATTTTCCTTCTCTTTTTTGTACTTTAATTAATAACCTTTCATATAATTGCTTTATAATATGGAAACTTCACTGGTCCATTAGAGTTAAGTCTAACTGTGTAAAATATAAAACTATGTATGTATGTTTCATGTATAAACTGTATTTATTTATTCATTCAAAATTACAAAATTAAATATTTATGAACTTATTAAGGCTTTTTAGGCTATGCCCGAGTCAAGCCACAATGAATAACAATAAAAATACATCGTAAAATTAATTAGATCAAATTGTAATGACATAGAATAACAATCTAGAAAAAAAGGTAAATGTTATAAATAATCAAATTCCAAAGAATACAATGCAAAAAAGATAATCAGAAATAATTTTTGAAATATAAATTATACCAATTAAGAATCACACATAATCAAATATACAAAATATTGGGATCATTAAAATCAAAAAGAATATATATAAAAGCATAATTGAAATGATAATTTAGTTATGTTTTATAGAAATTCACTCAATTATCGTAAGAAATAGGAGCAATAAATCATATGCCAAATAATAGTACGTACTAAATTAAATTATAGAAAAATACATAATAACAAAAACATAAAAATTATCAATATATATAAAAAGTAAAGAGTATGGAAGGAAAGCAGATTTGTAAATTTTTGCTAATCTCGTACTTTAAAAAAATTGACAACCTCGTCCCTATCGATGTGTAGCAACCAATTGCAAACATTTTTCTTAAATACATTGGCACTTGTGGAGTTTTTTACGGCTGCCGGAAGTTGATTAAAAAATTTCGGAGCCAGGAAGGTACCGTTTCTTTGAGCTAGCTTCAAGTGAGTGGTTGGGTAATTTAATAATAAATTAATTCATTAATAATTAATGAATCCTTCCCGCTGATCGCGTCTGTATATTTTGCTGTGTCCTGACTTTATCTACAGATTTCCAGAACTTCACAAGAGCCTCCTTGACAAATAGCTGTCGCACATCTAGAACTTTACAATTATCAAACAATTCTTTCGAAGGATAGCGAAAAGGTACTTTTTTCATTGTTCTAAGCACGAGTTTTTGTACTTTGAAAACTGGATCCAATTCGCTAGCTGCGCTACCCCCCATCCAATAATTCCACAAGTCGCTGTAGATTGGAAAAAGGAGAAGTAAACACTTTTAAGTAATGACTAATCGATTATGTCGCGAAGCGATTTAAAAATAAAATTCATTTTTCTTAGTTTAGGTGTAATATACTGTGGGTGGTTGTGGCGTTTGGCTTACCTGTCGGGGTCTCTCTGTACACGCTGTGTGTAACTTTTATACGCACAGGCGTGTGCGTGAGGTAGGATTAGGCAGTCGTCCTTGCTGGAGCCTGCAATCGGTCCCGTCGGTGCCTTATGGCCTCTCGCTCGACACCCTACTACGTTCTTTTCAGAAGGTGGCGGGGAAAAGGATTCACATATATATTATCACACAAGAAATAAGAACGGCTTACTTACACGGATAACACTATTTATTTTATAAGAAAACTGGCGTGTAATACAAAGATATTTTATTACACGTTCAATAAAATCTAACTTACTTCGAATTTATATCTAACACGTGTTTTATAGAAGACTCATTTTATGTGAGGAAGCACTGCAGTCGAGTTTCGGACAAGGAGAGAAGGACGGGCCTTGAACTTCGCGCCTTTTATAGCCTTTGTTCTTGTCGCCCTCTACTTCCGGCTGGGTATCGAACCGCAGGCTGGTAACTTAACGAGCTGCGTTCGCTTGCGTGGTTTCGCTCCTCGGTAAGTCCTTGAGGATTGTTTATGACGGAGGCGCCACATTACTTTACGTGGGAACTCCAGCTTAGGCATTTATCAATATAAACACCTAAATATTTGATATTATCACACTTTTCAAGATTAATGCAAAGACAGGGAATAGAGGATTTGTATGTTTCCTAAATAAAATAAAATAAAATAAATAAGTTAAGTATAATATAAGTTAAAAATAATATAAGTTAAAAATAAAATCCAATACAGGTGTTTTGTTATGAATACCTTACCAAATTTAATGATTTTTGTATTCAATTTTTGCTTCTAACGAATGTCATTATTGCGAGTCACGATTTAAAAGGTTGAAATTTGTAGTGGGTTTCTTCGTAATTAGGCAAAAACGACCTTAGTCGTCTACATTACAGAATGTCCCTCGAAAAGTCAAAAATTTCCATGACACGAGAAAATGGATTGTGAATAGCATTTGCTTTTTATGACCTTTCGTATTGAGTCCCGGTCGATCGAACTATTGAATGATGGCAACCCTGGACCTTAAACACCAACCACTACATTACGTGGCAGATCTTCACTCGATTATCGAGAGCAGCCCTCGAGTCAACGACACTCATCCAGGATTTTATTTGGGAAACCAGCAGTTCTACTCGCTTATTTATAGTTAACATTAATATCGCCACATCAAGGAGGTAAAATATTTTTTTATATATTTTTTTTTACAATATACATAAGAGAGTATCAAAAAAACAGAGTATCAAAAAAATAAAGGATAATTACATAGCAATGACATACATATTAACAGTAAAAATAGTAAACAAAAATCCCACAAAGGCATGGCCTGTTTGTGGCAGGGGCGAATCGTCAAAATAAGCGATTATGCATAGCTTACCATTATATTTGACTTTTAAAAATAATAATTTATAGTAACCATGCTTATGGGAAAATAAATAAAATAATTTTTATTTATTATAAATCACCGTTTATATATTTCTACAAAAAAAAATCTGTGAAGTGCGCCTAGCGCCAGCGTCCAGCCCATTCTCACTGAACGACGAAACTAGCCGATTACCTCAGCTTATTCTTCCATACAAAAAAGTACACTGTATTTTTCGTCTTTAACCCAAGTCTGCTTTTTTAGTACTAAAAAAACTTGCAGATTACAAATATTGTTTGAAGATTCTCTATTTGGAAACTAGTATTTCGAACATTATTTCCGAAGGACTATTTTTCTTTGATAAGATACCGTTGACATATTATGTATCACGTAGGACAGGTGGCGTTCGCAGTGACCGTTTTAGGCATTATTCATTTTAAAAGAAATCGGCCGGTGCTCAAGTCTTGACAGTACTGTCAATGACAGATCATAATGGAAATATCTGCTGAATGTCATTGTGGTATTTGTTAATAAACTTTTGTACAAGTTAAGTATTCTATAAAAATAGTGTAGAATAAAGCTACGTATATCGCGTGGTTAATAAGAATTGTCGTTTGAGTTGATTTTCACAGAACCACAAAAAAAAGTCCTTTATAATTACTTAATAATTAATTCATTAATAACATTACTTACATGTTACGTAAGTACTTTATATGTAGTACAAATTAATGAACATTTTCTATAGATTACCAATAAAATAAATCACGGCTCGCCACTGGTTTGTGGGTATACAAGAAATGTTTATGAATTTTTGCTCCTATAATAAATAGACAGTTGTAATATTTTTGTGTAACATAAGAAAGAGAAAAGAAAATATTACATAAATTTTTTTTTCTTTTTTTTAAAGTGATTAAAAAAGGAAATGAAAAATATAAAAAAACATAAAAATATTCCTCATTATTAAAGGGCCACAAAATATATCATAGAAAAAAAGAGTTCATATCTTTAGTTTGAATCCAGGATAGTGCGTGTTTTTTAAAAGAAGGAAAATTTTGAAAGTTCGGGATCAATGAAACATTATCAGTAAAAAAGGAATTAAAAAGTTTTGGGCCTATAAAATATGCATGTCTCTGTGCGAGCCTCGTTTTACAATGTGGTATTTCTAACACACGATTCCTTCTTTGACTTGATCAGTTTGAATTACCTGTAAATAAATGTTAGTTCTTAACACTTTGTATCCCGGAGCCGTGTAAACACGTGATTATATAACTATGCGTTGTGTCCCGGTCACGTGGTCTACCAGCTGTCTAAAAAAGAGCATTTTATTGACATCTAAAGACTTTTATTAGTACTTTTTCGCTGCTGGTAAACTTAGTGAAAACACGGGACCGGGACACAACGCATGGTTATTATAATCACGTGTTTACACGGCTCCGGGATACAATGCACAACAAAGGAGTGAGGCCCTGTATATGTGCGAACATTGCAAAGCGCAATGTGGCTCTCCATCGAGGCTAATGTTGGCAAAACCATTATACAAAAATGACTTATTTAATTATGTCAAATGAATCTGAGAAGATTCAATTGATTTAACCCAGTATTTTCATAATTATGACACTTTTAAGAAACCCTTCAAAAGCATGAAATTTCACAAAAATGGGCGCGCACAGGGCAAATTCTATGTGTATTTGGCCAGTACTCAAAGTGTTAATATATATTTTAAACATTGAAATAAATATACTTGTCGTATATTTAAAAGTTTAGCTTTTTGGAACAATTGGAATATGTTAAAAGATCCCTCCTTACATACTTGATCTGGCATTATACGCGCTGTTAAGCTTTGAGGCGTTCACATTGTCGCTGAACTTTTGCTTGACAAGCAGATCAGCAAGACAGGGAGAGCTTGTTTCTACCAGCTGAGGCAAATTAAATGTATCCGAAAATATTTATTTATTTATTTATTATGGATAACTTATATAGCGCCATTTTCGTAATAAAATACCTCAAGGGCGCTTTACATGGTGATTCTATTGTTAAGTTAATTTAATTGAAGCTTTTAAATTTGTAATTTGATTAAAATAATTTATTTTGTTGTCACGTGCTACGGATTTATTCAAATGATTTAGAGAACAAGTGGGTTTTAAGTTTTTTCCGAAACATCACTTCACTTACACAGCCTCGCACCTCTGCTGGGAGAGCATTCCATGCCATAGGGCCTGCGACCGCAAATGCGCGTTCACCAAATTTAGTGCGCTGTTTGCGTAGAGGTATAATAACTTTTCCTCTCGCCGTAGACGTAGCTGATCTAAGCGTGAGACGCCTGTCAGCTAGTTCATCTGGAATGCATAGTTCCCTTAGATATTCCGGAGCCGAGTTGTGCAGTGACTTATACATAAGCCAACAGAGTTTGTATTCGACCCTCTGTGGAAAACGTAGCCAGTGTAGTTCCCGAAGTAGTGGAGTGATATGACTGAACTTGGAGATTCCGAAAATAAGTCTCGCTGCGGCATTCAATACAGATTGTAGGCGAGTCATTTTGTTCATTGGTAGACCTGCATAGATACCATTACAATAATCGACTCTAGACACTACAAACTCATTTATTAATTGACGGGCGGCATCAACTGGGCGGCATTTACTTAATGATGTGCATTGTGAACGCTTCCAAATATTTTTTATATTAATGTTTTAAGTGTTTTAGCTAATTGTGAAGAATTGGAAGTATTATTGTATAAGTATAAACCACGAGTGCTAATGCTTAGTTAAACATATGTAACTAAATGAATAACAAAAAAGTAGTGTTTCCAGGATACACGCCTGTCAGATGTGAAACTGGTTCCCTTTATTGAAGCTATTAAAAATGTTTTGCACTAAAAACCAGCCTTTAACTATCGACGTGATTTTTTTATCGTTTTCGCGTTGACAATGGAACGTCCGTGAACACCTAATATTAAATAAGAAAATATTGACGTTTCGCGATGTATAATCCTGCTGCGTAATAACATATTTAAATTTCACCAATGGAAATATGGAAAATATTTTTAAACTGCTTATTTATTTATTATTTATCACGTTATTTATTGCATTTAGCCGGCGCACAGTGGTCCGGATTTGAAAAACTAATTAAATTAAATTAAATTAATTCATTAGTCTATTTTTATATTTGTTGCATATAATCCTTAGCAACTGCAGGAAATTGCATAGTGATGCATCAAATAAGCCATTAGAGTACCATTATCATGAACGGGTATTAAAATTAGTATTTTTTGCATATTATTTGTTCCATATAATTCTCAGAAACTGCAGGAAATTGCTTTAATGATTCATCAAATAAGTCCTAACGGTGAATTATTACCGCAAAGAAGGTGCTAATAATATGTTTTTTGTTTCGTATAATTCTTAAAAACTGCAGTAACGACTCATTCATAAAATAAATTATTATATAGCACTCCATTATAACAACATTATATTTGTATGCATGGGTTTTCATGCTTTAAAATGCAGTTTTTGGAGAATATTTCAAAAACTGAAGGTGATAGGCAATTTTGGTTTTCACATTTGTAATAAAAAAATAGTTGTGCATCATAACCACCAAACCGAATCTTCTGGCAGAAATATTTGTTGTGTTGTGAAATTTTTGAAAAAAAAAATTTTGAAAGTTCAGGTTGGAAAAAGAAAGGCAAGGTTGCAAGTGTATAGGAGAGAAAAAATATGAACATAAAGTACTGATTACATACGTTAATATACAAAAGGTTTTGTTGCTAACACTTTAAAACGCATCGAGAAAAAAAATATTCCATTTAACTCCATACATTATTTCGTTTGTATTTTTTTAAACCATGTTAGACTCAAAATAACGAAAAATTGAACATCACTAATATTGTTACAAATTAGATTTTCTACAGAAACAATTTTTTTTAAATCGAAATAATGACTTTGGTTCATAAGTCCACTGTTTTCCAAATCCGGACCACTGTGCGGCGGTTGGCAAGCCAAATGTCAAGAAAAGCAGTCGCCACAGTAATTGTAATTTAATTTTACTTTTTTTATTCATCATCATCATCGTTCCCTTTCCACACCTAATGGTGCATAGGGCACTGCATTGGTACACCAATCGCAGCGTCTTGATCTTGATCAAGTACCATTCTAGGGACTATGAAATATTCTATTGTGAAAACACCCATTTCAATCAATATTTCATATGAACCATGTCGGGAATCGAACCCAAGACCTCTTGCATGGCAGACTAACGCACTGACCATTACACCACGAGGCCGACAAATTAGATACTCCTTACTATTTTGCAAATGCAATGTATTGTATTCTTTTTTTATAGTAAACGCCGATTTTCGCCAGTAAACTGTATTTATTTACGACGAAAGCAAAAAACAAACCGACACGAGCTTTGACTTAGAGATTACACACGCGTTGACTTATGACTGCGATAACTTAAGCATGTTCAACAATATTTTGAGTTTGTCCAAATTTTTGTAGACTGGATTCAACTCCCTGGGGAGCTGTTTATATTATTATGGTGAATTTCACAAAAATGGCGCTATATAAATTATCCAAACATTATTAACAGAGATAAAGAACATTTAAGAGAAGGTAATATAGCCATATAAATATAAACCAGCCATTGACAGGTCATAAGCCCTGTAGATGCCTAGACTTCTATATTACCTTCTCTTAAATGTTCTTTATCTCTGTTGTAATATGTTAATTAAGCATGTTCATTGTAATCGCTTATATGTTTAGCATGTTTCTAAGCCCGTCGATAGTTATTTGTGATTGAGCTTTTTTATAAATATCATACCTACTTACTTCATTATTTATTTCATCACAAACAAAAACTGCATTAACAGTGGTTCGTTACGCCATTTTGTTTTCCGGCGACAAATGTCAGATAAGCGCGGGAATACCAACATCACGTGACCTGTGACACTAGCGCCATCTTCTGATCTTTTAGGTCAAGCTATTGTTCTCGAAATTCGATACGGTTCAAAAATTGTATTTAAATAATCAGGGCTGACACAAACCTGCCGAAGCTGTTGAGAAAATGGGAGTCTAACCATTCACAGAGCTTGTGATCTGTCATTAGCTGGATCAAGTGATCACTTTACACATTTTGTAATATTCAATAAATTTGGTGAAATACATGAAAAAAAACAGTAAGTCAAAACCTTACAAAAGTAAATTATTATTATTATTATTATGAATAACTTATATGGCACCATTTTCGTAATACAATAACTTATGGACGCTTTACATAGTGATTCTATTGTCAAATTAATTTAATTGAAGCTTTTAAATTTGTAATTTAATTAAAACAATTTATTTTGTTGTCACATGCTACGGATTTATTCAAATGATTTAGAGAACAAGTGGGTTTTAAGTTTTTTCCGAAACATCACTTCACTTTCACAGCCTCGCACCTCTGCTGGGAGAGCATTCCATGCCATAGGGCCTGCGACCGCAAATGCGCGTTCGCCAAATTTAGTGCGCTGTTTGCGCAGAGGTATAATAACTTTTCCTCTCGCCGTAGACGTAACTGATCTAAGCGTAAGACGCCTGTCAGCTAGTTCATCTGGAATGCATAGTTCCCTTAGATATTCCGCAGAGTTGTGCAGTGACTTATACATAAGCCAATATAGTTTGTATTCGTAAATGCCTAGACATCAATACACCCTTCCCAAAAATGTTTTCCATCTCTGTTGAACAAAACAAATTTAGCAAACAAACGAACAAACAAGCCATCACACCGTTTCCCCGTAAGGCAGAGAGGATAGAACGCACTCTATATTTGCATACAAATTTAGCTTCCTCTACATTCATACATCTTCTCATGCATGCGCACCGATTATTACGACTTTTAACATATCCATCTTCGAGTGTTTGTTGGATTTGTTCATTCCACGTCTTTCTCGGTCTTCCTCTATTTCTTCATCCATCAACATTCGCATCGTTCTTTCGCTGTCCATTTGCTCTACATGACCAAACCAGCGCAAAGCTCCTTTCTTGATTTTGTCGGTAATGCTTGTCTCAGCCTTACATAATGCACGTATCTCAACATTTCTGCATATATCGTACATAGTTTTACCACGCATTCGCCTGATAGATGGCATTTCGACAGCATTCAGCCTACTTTCATCCCTGTTTTTTCCAAATTCATACTTTGCTCCCATACATCAGAATCGGGACCAGGACTCCGTTGTGAACTTCTAAATTTGCCTCTGGCGACAAACATTTTTTTGCCAAGGTTGATTTAAGTGCACTGTTCACTCTGTTCCCGGCACTCACCCTCCTTTCAATATGTTTGTCAGTCATTCCATCCCTAGTTAACATTACTACTACTACTACTACTACTACCATCACGCCATTTCCCCGTAGGGGTAGGCAGAGAGAATGGACCGCAACACACGTCTATCCTGCATACAATCCTAGCCTCTTCCACATTCATACATCTTGTCATACATGCCCTTCGGTTCTGTCTGCTTTTGACATGACCAAACTTAAGATTTTGATTTATCTGATCATGCCACGTCTTCCTTGGTCGTCCTCGTCTAACGTTGCCGTTCATTTTTGCCATATATACTTGTTTTACCATTCTCTCGTCGTCCATTCGTTCTACGTGACCAAACCATCTCAGAGACCCTTTCTTAATCTTATCAATTATACTTGTCTCAGATTTACACTCTCGCCTGATTTCCCAGAGACGAAAAATCCTCTACTTGTTCTAGTATAACCCCATTCGCAGTGATTTCACATTTAGTCATACTTTCATTTCTTTCAAAAACCATCACTAAATGCCTAACTTCGATAATCCCTTCTCAAAAATGTTTCCCCTCTCTGTTGCAACAAATTTAGATTTTTTTTGTTTGTTTTTTTGTAATTTTGACAACCCTAATTTATTATGAACGTGCGTGTATTTAATATTAACAGTGAGATCGTATTGTGAAAATTTGACAGTAATTGGAAATGTATGTAATAAATGTCTAAGTTCCCATCGAGAATTTGTGAATTTGGCAATATTCGGCGATCTTAATCGTAATCTTAAAATAAGAATCATTTTGGGAAACTTAAAATGTATGTGTAGTAGTGAACTTTTAACACGATGCGTGCTGTTTGGAACTGGGCCCCGATTATAAACGCTTTCCTTATCGGTATATAACGAGGCGTAAAGTAAAATTGACATTTACGTTCAAAATTGCGTATATTTGTATGAAAATTTAAGATGTCGTCGTTTACCTGTAACTAAACATATTTATAAAAAAAGTTGCAAACATATTTATCATATTGTATAGGTACTATGTGGAAATCTGTTATTAGTTCTGAGTTTATACACTGTATCTGTTTGTTTACTAAAAATATGTATGTAGAACTGTTGATTTCCCAAATAAAAATAAAATAAAATAAAATAAAATATAGAAAACTTAATCTTTTGAAGTCGAAACTGATTCAATTCAATTCAATTCATTTATTTCAATATAACATATATATTACAAACATATATTAAATACGTACATATTCTTCTTTTCCACATCCGCTCCTAAGTGGAACATGTGGACATCACCGGTTGCCTCCAGGAGACCCTATCGCCAGCCAGCACTCTCGCTTCCTTCCATGTCAATCCAGCGCCACACATACACACACTATATCTGTTTGTTTACTAAAAATATGTTTGTAGAACTGTAAAGACGCTCGTTATAAGAGGCTGCTGCGTCCGTTTTCGGACTTCAATGTTAGTTATAAAATCGAACCACTTTACATCTAATGTTCTTCTCAAGCACTTACTCTCAAAACTCGGAAGATTGGTGTTTTAAGCTTTGGTAAGGTGCCAAAATTCACACTTCTATAGAAGTACTGGCATTATACAAGACTAGAGTTCCAGACAACACGCATCATGTTAAAAGTTGCTCCAGCAATTCCTAGGAGGGTTGCGAGCTCTCTGTGCTTCCATGCTCAGTTATGTGTACTCCCAAGTATTTAAAGCTGTCAAATTTCTCAATCCTCTGTCCATTATTATAAAGAGGCTTGTACATATTATAAAAAAATAAAAAAATACATGAAAGAGACTCATTTCAAAGTAGTGCAAGAGTCCTGCTTCGGAAAACCCCTTCAGATACATGGAACAGATCAACATCCAGAGCGATGTTGTTCAGCACAGTGGTAGCCCTTCCAACGGCAGGGTAGTCCTGCATATCGGAATATGAAACAATCTATGCTGACGCTGTCTTAGGTATTTATCAGGAACATACAAACCAATGCTCATCATAATCTCAGGATTATCGATCACACCGCGCAACAATGGATAAAAATGTGCAGCCAAATACACATTCCTTCTAGTCTCTAAACTGTTGTAGCCGAGCATACCCTGGAGAAACTCGGTTGGGTAGAGCCGAGGAAAATACCCGCACGAAACTACACTTTCCAGCACTTCAATTCTCTCGGTGAGAGCACGAATAATTTGGCGGACTCGGACATGACATTTAAAAAAAAGACAGCGCGTAACAAAAACGGCGTGTACTCCGTGCAACGAAAGATGGCTGAACTCTATATACTGATAAATGTTAACTTCCCATTGGAATACGGGCCCTCGAGTGGTATTCTGGATCTTATTTTATTTTAACACTCTACATGGTGAATATATCATGAGGAGAGCGCTGGATGGGTGGAATGGTGGTGTCAAAGTGGGAGGTCAACAAATATCAAATCTGAGATATGCAGACGACACTACACTGATTGCCAAAGATGAAACCGAGCTTGCCAGCTCGGTTTTTAGCATTTAGTGAACATGATAAAAATAAAAAAAGGAATCAATTCATTAGTTACGTAATCCTTGACGAAGAAGCTTGTTTGCTTTGAAACCGGTCGGTGGGAAATAATAATTAGTGGTTAAAAACAAAGTTGTTGTATTTATTTTATTATAATTACCATTTATTTAAAATCATTTCTACCGTTTGTATTTTTATACTAATATAAATAAAACTATTGATAAAGCGCGCCCAGCGCCTGCGGTGAGCCAAGAAACTAGTTGATTATTCCAGCTTATTTTTTTCATACAAATAAGTATACTTTATTTTGAATGTATTAACCCCAGTGCGGGTTTTTTCTCCTAGATTGTTTAATCTGCAGATTACACAAATTATTTGAAGATTCTTGATTTGGAAAACAGTATTTCAAATATATTATATATTACTATTACTATTTTTCTTTGAGATGGTACTTTTGACATAAGACCATAATTACTTTCATGCGTCATATTGCAGAACATATAGCGCTCCACGCGGCCGTTTTTAGCACTAGTAATTATTAGAACAATGCGGCCAGTTGACATTTCAATTGAATACCTAATGTCGACTGAATTCATAGTGGTATTTTTTATTTATTTTTTAATGAATTATATGTTAAAGTAATGGATAATATATCTATAAATAGTATCTGAAGTAAATATGTTGATATAAAGAAAGTTTTTAAGGAATATAATTAATATATAATTAATATAATTTAAATATTTGATAGTTGATAACATTTACCTATTAAAGCTAGATTACTTATAGTCTTTCAACCACAAAACCCATGGACGAGTGAAATTCCGGCAACTTAAAATTATCAATAAATTTACAAAAACAAACATTGAGCATAATAGTACATTTGTAAAGTGTTCGTGCTAAAAAGTAAACAATAAGAAACTAAACAGATAAAGCACTTCAACACTATGGATAACATAACATTTAAAATAGTCAAATAATGTTGTCAAACAAAACAAAATGGCCGCCAATTTGTTGCTAACCAACATCGCTTGCGTTCTATGAAACATAGTGATAGGGCTTCTCTCTAGGTTACGCATTATTACTCTATTTTATAGATATACGCCCATTTTTATTTTGTTATCCTCTAAATTCCATTTTACACAAACTTCTTCCAATTCGCTTGATATGCCGTCATCGCCATGCTGAGTCGAATCATTTTTTAATTCGAAACATTAAAAATGTATTGTACCTTGGGTTTTTTTTTAATTCGAAACATTAAAAATGTATTGTACCTTGGGTTTTTTTTTTGTAAACGGGACGCAAATGATTTCCAGGCACAAGATGACCAGCATGTGGAGCCATCTGGAACAGCTGAGGTGTACCCTTACCCCACGTACCACGAGGTGCCCAGAAACCTGCCCTTCACGTGCGCAGACAAGCAGCCAGGGTACTACGCTGATCCAGATACCCAGTGCCAGGTATGAAAGTACTATGAAAACTTCCATTTGCAGCTCAATCAAAGATGTTTATAGGTGTCGTTTAAAAGTCCTTAAGCAACTTGAACGATCACGGTGCAAGTAGACCAATCGCGGTGAGAAAGCGTTATCACGTCGATGATTATCGACGCGACTATAGCGCCCTTTGTGATCGAGCAATTGGAACATATTTTTTAATACGACAACTATCCATTTTAAAACGTTCTTAAATGCACTGTTTGAAACTAATTATTAATGTCGTGATAAAACTTTCATTTTCATACAATTTTTTCTCTGTTTTTGATGTGTATAATTATTTATTATTATCTTTTTTTTAAAATTAATGTGGCAAATATTTTTGGGTACCAGATGTTATGTTATTATTTATTTATTTATTTATTATATACATACGGCCTTAGCCAATTACAACAGTTATATGAAGAAACATAAATGCAAGAAACTGAACAAAAAAAACATAAAACTATTTGGCAAAGACAAACAAGGGCAAAACAATAATTGTATACAATATATTTTTTAAAAATCTATATATACTCACTGTTAACTTATTTTTATCTATTATCTTATATATACTTACTGTTAATTAATTTTTATTATTTGTTTTTAACAATAATTTGTTAATACCATTTTTTTATACGTACAAGTATATGTAAATATATATATTTGTTTAAATTCTTTACAAGTTATTTACAATTTGCTTTTTTATTCAATTACTTTTCTTATATCCATATTTTTTATTTATTTTTTACTGTGTAAAGTTTCACTTTTTATTTTGCATGGCAGTATGCTTTTTATTGTTTCTACATGTTTACAAAAAAGCGTTGTTTATCTCTTAAATTATAACTTACTATGTTTGTACTTCCCTGTATTTTTTTTGTAAATGCCCCTTGGGCGTATTGTAAAATTAAATAAATAAATAAAATATTTCTAGGCAATAACAAACTTTATCTTCATCGGTATGTATCGAGATGGTACACTTGAAAAAATCGTCAATCTCTGTCTACCTAGATATTATGAAGTAATACGCGAGAGTTGGCTAAATCATTATATAATATATTACAACAGAGATGAAGAACATTTAATAGAAGGTAATATAGAAGTCCAGGCATCTACAGAGCTTATGACCTGTCAATGGCTGGTTTAAGTGGCCACTTTACACACTGTGTAACATTCACCAGTATGCGTATATTTGAACATCTATATTTCTTCAATTCTTTCATCTGTTGATGTTTGTGAAGTTAAAGAGCTGAAACCTTTATTTATGCGGGCGAGATTCATCTAATTGAATTATTTCACCTACATACTAGGCAACGCCTGAAAATATTATTTTTTCAATTTTTATACTTCTTCGTGGACCAGGTAATTTATCAACATTATTTTGAGTTTGTCCAAATCTTTGTAGACAAGGACTGGATTCAACTTCACAAACATCAACAGATGAAAGAATTGAAGGAATATAGATGTTAAAATATGGGCAGAATGGTGAATGTTACACAGTGTGTAAAGTGGCCACTTAAACCAGCCATTGACAGGTCATAAGCCCTGTAGATGCCTGGACTTCTATATTACCTTCTATTAAATGTTCTTCATCTCTGTCGTAATATGTTAATATAAACAGCTCCTTAGGGAGTTGAATCCAGTCCTTGTCTACAAAGATTTGGACAAACTCAAAATAATGTTCATTATATAATAGAGTAATATTTTTGTCAAGCAATAACTTTGTGGTAAAACATTTAACTAAATGTTATTAAATATTTGTAAATAACTACTTACCGGATTTCGTATGTCTACCGGTTTCGAGACGTGCCAGTCTCTTCTCTGCAAAACCCACTATACACCTTCGCCATAGTTGTTGCGTAAAAATATAAAACCAACTCGACATGCATTTTAATGAGCAACCCTTACATGCACTCATTATGTCATGGAAATATTTTATGTTGTGCGAGAAACAGTTGAAAAAGAGGGGGGAATGAAGGGAGGGGTGTGAGTTAAGTAGGTACAGAGTGACCATTACAATGTAGCATCGTGTAATGGGCTATATATTTAAAGGTTATTACAATATTTGAGTTTGTCCAAATGTTTGTAGAAAAAAGACTGGATTTCACTCCCTCGGGAGTCATTAAGATTAACCAATTACAACAGGGATGGAGAATACTTTAAATAAGGGAATATGGAAGTCTAGGCATTTACAGGGCTTATGGCCTGTCATTGGCTGTTTTGAGTGGCCACTTTACACACTGTGGAATATTTACCATTTTGCCTATGTTTGAACATCCATATTTCTTTAACTCTTCCATCTGTTGATATTAGTGAAGTTAAAGAGCTGAAACCTTAATTGTTGTGAAGAGATTCATCTGACTGAATTATTTCACATACTAGGCAACGCCTCAAAACAATTTTCCAATTTTTAAACTTCTTCTTGGACCAGTTGGTTTCATTAAAATATTTGAGTTTGTCCAAATGTTCTCTCCCTGTTCTCTCCCTCGTTCTGTCCCTGTAAAAACCTAGACTTCCATATCGCCTTATTTGAGGTTAAGGTATGCTCCATCCCTGTTGTAATTTGTCAATCTTAATGACACCCGAGGAGTTGAAATCCAGTCTTTTGTCCCAATCCAACATTTGGACGATTCCGCGTCCATCAGTTTCACTAAATAAAGCTGGAAGATCGGCATCAACGGACTTCTAGGAGGGCGGAAGCCCGCAGGTGTGATGAAGAGGAAACTTTGGGCCAAGGTTCTCCTGGGGAAACCGCATCACATGTCCAAGCCAAGTCCACTGACGCACTCTCACGTTACGTATGCGGCCCAGGTATGGGTACGTCGTTTTGATATCGAAGTGGCTAGACTAGCACACTTGAGTGGACAGAGAGTTCCTCTGCTGGCACTGACACGGACATATCGGACTGTGGAGTCTGAGACTCTTCCGGTGCGTGCAGGAGTTCTCCCGATAGATTTTGAGACAAGAGAGGCAGTAGTAAAACGCTCTGTGAGGAGATGAGAGAATATGGAATACTTTGGTGTTGAGCTGCGCCCTTCCGAGACAAGATTTAGCGTACTATGTGATATTATGCGAGGCGTAACTCTCAATCAATGGCGGAATAGATGGGACATGGCATGTACGGGGAGATGGACGTGGACGAAGACGTACCTTCCATCAGACACAGGATGTGTAGTAAGTTCTTGGTGTTTGACCATCATACCGCACAAATGGTTTCGGGACATGGGGAGTTTAGAGACAAGCTTCATAAACTTGGACTTGCCCCTGTCTCGAACTGTGCTTGCGGAAATAACCATCAATCGGCCGAACACATCCTGTGGCGCTGTGTGCTATTTAATGATGCTAGAGATGAGATGCTGAATGGTCTGACAGGAGTCATGCGACCAGCGTGGAATGTGGATCTGATGGCCAACAGTGCGAATTTTGTACTCTTCCGTCAGTTTGTCCGGACTTGGGTATCGCGTTAGGAGCTCCTCAGATGCGCGGACGCCTAGGTAGGTAAAATATGGTGGGACAAGCAACTGTTCCTGTGGGATGCTCATTCAGTTGGGACTGTGCTTCCCTCCGAGCGGAACGCACACGTTCTTTTGTTGTATCCTCCCCTTACGGGAGTGGTATTTGGATCCTCTGCCCCTGACCACCCAGGGAGTCCTTTTTTATTCAAAGCCGTTCTCCCATTGTAAATATCCGTGTTTTTACTTATGTTTGTTGTGTAAGTTATGTTTGTTGTGTTACTATAGTTTTATGAAATTGTTTTTGTTTATTTAGATACGTTTATTTATGTAAATACATATTTTTTTAACAAAAAAAAGAAAAGACATTAAGGGGATCTTGAGAGGTGGAGACGACGTGTTGGCCTCTGTCCATACATCCTTCTCCCCCCTCCTTAATCTGCATAGAGTTTGTATTCCTTAAGAATATTTATAATAACTCTCCTCTATGCGCAGCAGACAGAGAATCCCCCAGGAATAACAGCTGTGAGTGGATGATGGGCCTAAGGATCTTCCCGCAATAATACACTCTTAATTACTCGTTATACTATTGAAGACTGCTGCGTCCGTTCTCAAACTTCAATGTCGGTTATGAAATCGAACCACCTTAAGCCTAATATTCTCCTTAAGCACTTACTCTCAAAACTCAGAAGTTTGGTGTTTTGAGTTTTGGTAAGGTACCAGGATTTACACCTATATAGAAATACTGGCACCACACAAGAGTTGAATAATCTGTATTTCATTTTGACCGAGTAGAGTTATATACAGAACGCATTGTTTCAAGAGTTGCTCCAGATATCCCAAGGCGGGTTGCGAGCTCTTTGTGCGTGCCACCATCTTCAGTTATGTGAGCTTCCAAGTATTTAAAGCTGTCAACTTTCTCGATCAACCGCCCATTAATATACAGAAGCTGATCAGAGTCAGGACAGGATTTGTTGCACGTAGTCTGGATCTTTTTACCATTCATATTAAGACCCTTTTAGACTTAAAAGTTTTCCTGCAAGCTGTCAACTATTTTCTGAAAATCATAAATAGACTTTTCAAGAATAACCGCATCGTCTGCGTACTGCGTACTCTAAGTTACATAACGTCTTTAAAATGATTTAATGTGTTTTCAGGTCTGGCACTGGTGCGTTCCTTCTGGTCACAAATATTCCTTCCTCTGCCCGAACGGTACCGTGTTCAACCAAGCATACAGAGTTTGCGATTGGTTTTACAATGTGAGTACAATTTGTTTGTTTATCATGATAAAACCCTCGCTGATTAAATAGAGAACTTGTCTACACCCAGGTTTTTTTTTAACTCGAAAACATAATGGAGACAGATTTCAATAGTCTAGCTGACTGGATGATATGAAATAAATAAAGTTTTAATGTAAAAAAAACATGTTACATTATTTTTGGGAACAAACAGGACTTAAACATTAATATTTCTCTCGGTACTGGCTATATTGAAAAGATCAATGTAACTAAATACTTGGGATTATTTATTGACTCCAAACTTTTATGGAGCTACCAATTTGAGCATGTGAAATCAAAAATAGCACCCGCAACTGGCGTATTGCATAGACTTCGAGGCTTGCTTCCTCATTCCGTTTTGTTTGCCGTCTACTACGCTTTGATTCATTCCCACCTATCTTATTTATCATGCATATGGGGTTTTGCCACCAAAAATCAGACCTCGGAAATACAAGCTCTTCAGAACAGAGCTCTAAGAAACATTCTTGGACTTGAACGGGATTCCCATGTCAAGGATATCTACCGACAAACAAAGATACTTCCTTTCAAGGTAATGCCACTGCATGACATAACCAATACTATTTTAAATATCATCAACTTTTCTGCTCACTCAAATTTAAAACATACGTTTGGTCATAATATTCATAATTACAATACGCGTTATTCAAGGAATCTTCATGTGTCTAAGTTTCACTTAGCAAAGTTTGGCAGTAGGTCCTTAGAAAATATTGGCCATTCCGAATATAATAAACTGCCTGATGAGCTTAGACACGACAACGTGGACCTGGCAGAAGGCTGATTGAGAAGAAGTGATAGAATGTGACTGTTTCTTCTAAGCCTGATACTGGGCCAGTGTAATTGCGTGCGGTATTCGGTTATGTGGTCAAATTTGCGAAGATTAAAGATATAACGTGTACAGTCATTCTGCAATATGCTTATTGGTACCTTGAGAATAACTTTTACGACACATTTTCGGACTATAATAATTCCTAGCTTCTTTAGTTTATACATTTTGTTAAATATGCCTTTGAATATGTTTGCTTTTGAGATGACCAGACACGAGATATTGGTTTATCTGATCATGCCACGTCTTTCTTAGTCGTTTTCACCCTGCATTACCGTTCATTTTCACCATAAGAAGTGTGTTCAGAATATGACACGAATATTTAAACTTGGCGAGTTAAGGGAATTGTTATTTTTTTTATTATGTTGGTATACATGTCCCTGGAGTACGCTAAATTGTTTATCTGTATTCATTGTTTACTTTGTCTGTGGCAGCCGCTAAGGTTAGACGTGATTTTATGAGCTCGGCAATTTTCGATTGTTAAAAAAAATGGATCAAAGAATTTGTATCAAATTTTGTGTAAAAAATGAAATAAAGTGTAAATGAACTGTGTTAAATTTTAACAAATGCCTATAACGAGTCTGTTTTTTGTAAAACAAGAGTTTACGAGTGGCTTAAGCGTTTCCAAGATGGCCGTGAAGACGTTGAAGATGACGAACGGCCCGGACGCCCCAGCACATCAACAACCGATGAAAATTTGGTAAAAATAAGTTAAACGGTTATAGACGATCACCAAATCACAATCAGAGAAGTCGCTGATAATTTTGGCATGTCCATTGATTCGTGCCATGAATTTTTTTCGAATGTTTCGGGTATGAAACACGTGGCGGCAAAATTTGTTCCAAAATTGTTTTTGAGTTTTGAACAAAAACAGCGGCGAGTGGAACTGGTGTCACTAAATGAAGTCAACGACGATGCAGAATTACTGAAACGTGTTATAATAGGTGACGAAGTATGGGTTTACGGATATGACGTCGAAACTAAGGCTCAATCGTCCCAGCGGAGGTATTCTGGATCGCCAAGACGAAAATCGCCGAGCACGCCATACACGTCTAAACTTAGCGGCTGCCACAGACAAAGTAAAGCTAGGGTTTCCTAGGACAGCGGTGCCCTATTTTAACGGCCGTAGTGAACGGTGATGCGGTAGACAGCCGTCGTAACGTCGACTAGAGAGTGGTTTCCTAGGGAAACGGTGTTAAATGGTGTTGATAACACCGTTTTCCTAGTAAACCACACTCTAGTCACCGTTACGACGGTTATCCACCGCATCACTGTTCACTACGGCCGTTAAAATACCGGCACCGCTGTCCTAGGAAACCCTAGCTTAAACCACGTTGAAAATTTTAGCATACTTCAGGGGCATGCATACCAACATAATAATTTTAAAAAATTGACTTTCGGTTTCTTAAAACCCGCGAAATTTAAACATTTTCGTAATCCCTGTTCAACTATTCCATTCATCCATTCAACCCGCATTACCGAGCCATTTCAGTAAAATTTATTGCAACAAAGAGAAAAAACATTTGACTGTAACAATTTAGATTTAGAGGACTTATGATCTTTCCGAGAGAAAATTGTCTAATTAAAATACATAATTATGTTTTCAGGTAAACTGTGAAAAGGCGACATCTCTGTACAGCATAAATGATGACCTCTATAAGGATAAGGAAGGAAACTACATTCAAGGATAACCGACCAGCAATAATATTATTTTAGCCAAGATTCGAACCTATTAATTTATTGTATTATTTATTTCATACAAGAAAGCATGCGTTTACTGAATATTATAACATACTTTTCAAAAAAATAATTCATTTAGAACTTGACTTTTACGAACTATTGAAATATGTACATAAAACTAAAAATATTATTTCGGCTCACTCGCAACAATATGTATTTAGTTTCATCCCCTTAGGGTGATTCTTAACGAAAATGTGAAACTAATTATTCATAGATGGCGCTTATTTTTTTTAATTAAAAAATCAATTTTTACGTTTATTTTCAATGTAAATTTTACAAAACTTGGTTTGCGGAAACTTTACTTTATATTGATTGTAACAAATACTTTAGGTCTTTTTCACAAAATGGTGTACAAAACAAAAAATAAGATAAAATACTGTTTGACAATAATTTTGACAGCTGCCAAACTAATGTCAATAGTGGTGGGAAATTACTGATCACTGATCATGTACCGATCAAATCGATTTTATCAATTTTTTTTTATGCAAACATGAAACTCTGTTTCCGAAAATTGATAAAAACAAGCCTTTTTTAGTGTGTTTAAGACAATTATTTACCAAAAAATAAGACGTTTTTACTTTTTTATATGAACAACATCAACTAAATTATTTTTTTATTCTATTGATTTACATTGATCAAGTTGTCCCATCTCTAACATTTTTGCAAAATGATGTAACCTTGTAAGAACGTCATAATAATAAGGTTTATTAAAGTTTTTTTAGTTTTAAAGGCGGTTTTCATATAATTATGTTGAATTATAGGTCAAGCATTGTTTAAAAAAAATAATTAACATACCAAATACGAATGATTTTTCGTGTGTCAATATAAATCACTCCTCTTTAGACGTTACTACAAAATTGTGTCGTCACTTTTGCTGAAACTGTCAATATAATCAAGCTATATTTTAATGACTATAGTAACTAGTACTTCCATACTTAAATCATATTATTATAAATGCGAAAGTGTGTTTGTTTGAATTTCTTCAACGACGCAACGGAGAGGTTGACTGACGTGATTTTTGCATAAGGATAGCCGGAGAGCTGAGAAGTGTCATAGGCTACTTTTCGTGTCGAAAAAAACATCTCACCCCTCAAAAAAATTCTTATTGGAAAAATCAATTAATATCAGAACAGAATAACGACATTACGTCGCCATAGACCAACGGACCATCATATTTTTGCATAGCGACAGTTACAGAGCCGACAATCGATACAGGCCACTTTTTTACGACAATTTTTTTTTTTTTTTTATCTGATGAAATTAAAATGAAAATGCATCTTCTATTCATTCTTAACCTGACCAATGAGGAACTTAAGCCCTACGGGAAATTGGATACAAAAAAATATTTATCTATTTTTTTGTTTGGTACACCATTTTGTGAAAAGAACCTAAATTATATTAAATTTGTTATAATCAATATAGTGTAAAGTTTCCGCAAACCAAGTTTTGTAAAATTTCCATTGAAAATAAACGTAAAAATGACATTCTTAATAAAAAATTATAAAAGTGCCATCTATGAATAATTAGTTTCATATTTCCATTTAGGATCACCTTAACTCTCGTGTGGCTGTGATGTCACACTTGGCTACATACGATAAAATAATTAATATACTATCTCTTTTTTTTAATGCTGAAGTTGTATTTTGTAATCTACAAATGGACGTTTTCACACATGATAAGGAAAGTAAAATTTGTATATTTATGCTGGATTTTTAATACAAAAATATTTATCCTTCAAATGCTAAGAATGAATGTGATGATAATACATCAATAAATCTGTATAAGAGGGTGCATGAATATAGAACTCATAACAAGTAAGACAGAGACGCTGTTCTGTGGCCGGTGTCTCTGTGAAAGGTTTTCAGTCGGTTATTGGCAGTGAGCGGGGGTGCACGCATGTTAAATGACCGGCGAATTTATGATTTTTAATTTATTTTGCTATAACAGGACTAAATTATATTTTTATCTTTTAAGGTTATATAAAATAAAAATATAATAAACGTGAATTGAATATCATTTTTGCATTCCCCAAAATCCAGTGAAAATAAATATCTGGCTCGATATTGTAAGGATTTCAAGGAATGAATCTTATTGGGATCCGCCGAAAACAAATTTATTTATTATATATATACGGCCTAAGCCAATTACAAGAGTTACATGAAGAAACATAAATGCAAGAAACTGAACAAAAAGAAAATAAAACTATTTAGCAAAGACGAACAAGGGCAAAACAATAATAGTATGCAATATATTAAAAAAAACGAAAGATCAAAAACTTTGAGCTAAACCATGCCAATCCAACTTCATCCCACACTGTTTTAGTCGCAAAGAGATCTAAGAAAAGCCGGAAGATCTATCCCAAAAAATTCCAAGTCATGTGATGAATTGACTAATCTACACATTCTGGACATTGGGGCATAAAAACCGAAGTTGCTCTTAGAAGATTTTATAAATGGCAGATTTTGACTTCTGGTGACACGGTTGGGAACATGAAAAGAAATTGATCGCAACAGAGATGGGACATCACTTGTGGCATTAAGTATTTGAAAAATGCATATAAGGTCCATCTCAGTTCTACGTCTCTCCAATGAAGACAGATTAAGAGATTGCTCTATTTCAAAATAGGAATAATTACGCCTTTGTAATCCAAGCAACCATGCCACTTTTCTTAAAAAACGGTGTTGATTAACAAATTTTGATTGTTAAAGTTAAAATATAACCATTTATATATTTAAAAAATGGCATCATTCGTCCTGACGTAGAAACATGACCTTGTACATGACCTTGTACATTTGTAAAATTTTAAAACTAGATCGAGTGAATTTGTAAAAATTTTAAACAGAAAACAGAACCTTGTAGGATTGCGCAGTACAAGAAGATGCATAATTGGGCGAAAGCGTATGCCGGTCAAAGTAAAACTTAACCTACAAATTTTATTGATATCTTCAAAAAATATGTAGCTTTATCAAAAAATATCTGCAAAAAAACATCAATATTATAATTATTTATATCACTACAGAGATGGGTAGAATTTTGTTTCAAGATTATGGATATTCGAGCGTTCACAGGGCTTATGACCTGTCATAGGTTGGGTTTAAGTGGCCACTTTTATGTAGAATTCTACAACATTCCCCATTCCGCTTATTAGCGAATATCCATATCGGTGACATTTTTGGTTTTAGTATATATGTCATGAAACAGGGAAAGCTTTCGCTAGCGCGTTTGGAGCGCCATCTATGTATTTGATATTGAGGTTAAGTATTAAAGCAAATTACTTTATTTATGTAGCTAAGACTCTATCCGAGTTAAATTAATTACTAGTAATCGCCTGCAGATGGCTCTGCAATTTTATTTACTTAATTTTGACCAGATCATGTTTTTACACAATATTATTTTTGGTATGTATATATATTTACATTTACACACACAATTCTGGGTTTTTTATCCCAAGGGGGAGTAGGTATATTATTATTTATATCACTACAGAGATGGGTAGAATTTTTGTTTCAAGATTATGGATATTCGAGCGTTTACAGGGCTTATATCAATATTATACCTTGTAAATTTGTTAAATTTTTAAAGATAATCTTGTAAATTTGTAACATTTTCAAACGTAACCTTGTAAATTTGTAACCTTTTCAAACGTAACCTTGTAAATTTGTAACCTTTTCAAACGTAACCTTGTAAATTTGTAACATTTTCAAACGTAACCTTGTAAATTTGTAACATTTTCAAACGTAACCTTGTAAATTTGTAACATTTTCAAACGTAACCTTGTAAATTTGTAACATTTTCAAACGTAACCTTGTAAATTTGTAACATTTTTAAACATAACCTTGTAAATTTGTGACTTTTTTAAACATAACCTTGCAATCAATATGTATCGTCTTTTTTCGGTGTTCCCATGTAAGTTGGATTGATTTTCAATGTAACACTTTATATACATATCGGCCTCGCGGTGTAGTGGTCAGCGCGTTTGCCTAACATGTGAGAGGTCTCGTGCTCGATTCCCGACATGGTCGATGTGAAACATTTATTTAAAAGGGTGTTTCCACACCAGAATATTTCATGGTCCTTTGACTGGTGGCACCTTAAGCGTAAGACTGATACACCAATGCTTTGCTCTATGCACCATAAGATGCGGAAAGGGAATTAATGAAAAAAAATAGATTAAGAGCTTATGACCTGTTATTGGCTGGCTTAAGTGACCGCTTTACACGCTGTGCAACATTCATCATTCTACCTATGTTTGAACATCTATATTAAATAGATTATATAGGCCCGAGGGTATATAACATTATCCCAGTTTCGTGGAAATGTGGTGGGATTGCCAGGCTGAGGAGGGTGTTGACTGCATTCTTAATCCATATCGGTCGGAGGAAGTCGGAGAATTTGTTGTCCGATGTAGAAGGACGTAAGCTGGTTGCTTGTTTTACTAGTAATGACTTGGGACTTAGGATATAGAGATTTTGGTATTATTTATGTTTTCTCTGGATATTCATTGTTTACCTTTAAGACTGAAAAAGCACACATTATGATAAAACTGTAAATACTTTTAAATATCATTACAAAATACATAATTTACTGCCTTAGAACGGGGAAGCTATCCCTAGTTAGGCAGTTTAGACGAACCAACAGCAAAAATAAAAAATAAAAAAATGCTTACTTTTACTACTGAATTAATTTGTTGTATAAATAATTACTTGTATATTGCTGTAATAAATATGTAAAATAATAAAAATAAATAAATAAATAAATTTTAAAAAGATGATATCCACACGACGCTATTAGTTTGTAGGCGAAATTATTCGGTCAGAATGTCACTTACTTTAATAAGGGTATTTAACTTTACTAAGATCAACAGATGGAATAATTGAAGGAATATACATGTTCAAACATAGGCAGAATGGTGAATGTTACACAGTGTGTAAAGTGGCCTCTTAAACGAGCCAATGACAGGTCATAAGCTCTGTATACGCCTAGATTTCTATATTCCATTCGGAATATATTGATAGTAATAACTCCCAAGGGTGTTGAAACCAAATCTTGTATTTTTTTACATTTTTACCATTTATATTTTTTCTAATAAAACATATTTTGAATCGCACCCGGAATCTTAAGCGTGACAGGCGAACCCTCTAACCAGTACATCATCAAACCGCAGATCAGACAAAATGACTCGCCTACAGTCTGTATTGAATGCCGTAGCGAGACTTATTTTTGAAATCTCTAAGCTTAGTCATATCACTCCACTACTTTGGGAATTACACTCGCTACGTTTTCCACAGAGGGTAAAATATAAACTGTTGGCTTAAGTATAAATCACTGCACAACTCTGCTCCAGAATATCTAAGGGAACTTTGCATTCCAGATGAACTAGCTGACAGACGTCTTACGCTTAGGTCAGCTACATCTACGTCGAAAGGAAAAGTTATTATACCTCTATGCAAACAGCGCACTAAATTCGGCGAACGCGCATTTGCGGTCGCAGGTCCTACGGCATGGAATGCTCTCCCAGCAGAGGTCCGAGGCTGTGAGAGTGAAGTGATTTTTCGGAAGAAACTTAAAACCCACTTGTTCTCTAAATCATTTAAATAAATCCTTAGCATGTGGTGACAAAGTATATTGTTTTTCTTAAATTGATCAGTTATAATTAAATTTATATCTTTATATAATCACTTTGTAAAGCGCCCTTGAGGTATTATGTAACAAAAATGGCGCATTATAAGTTATTCATAATAATAATAGTAAAAAAAGACCAACTTTATTCGCACTCAATTTCTCTATCCAGAATTATCAACAGAGGAAACTCATCAAGTGGATATTCTTTATGAACAAGGACGCAGAATTAGTCATACATAAATTAAACATTTTTAAGGTCGTCCTTACCTCCTTGCTCCTTTCTTCCTCTCCTTCTATTGCCCTTTCAATGAAACATTAAATTATTTACAAACATATTTGTTTTTTAATTTATACATTATTAATTTAACATTCCGCATTTGTTTAATACAAATCCCAAAAGCGACATTCTTTAATAAAACCAAAACTGCGGCCGAAACTGGGCGAAACCGAATCTTCGGTCGGACAATAGGAAACGATTTCATATTTTAACCAGCCAATGATAAGTCATAACCCCTGTAGATGCCTAGACTTCTATATTCATCATCATATAGGCGGCCTCCGTGGTGTTGAGGTCAAGACGCTTGACTCACGCACGGAAGGTTCCGGGTTCAATTACCGGTGAGAACGCAAAAAAAAAAAGTGAATTTTCTCAAGCCTGGGTGTTCTGTGATGTAATTCACCACTGTAATTGGCCCTCCTGGCCAGTGGTGATGCAAAAAAAATAATTTTTAAATTAAAATCATCATTCCTTTTCCGCACCTACTAGTGCATAGGGCATTGCATTGGTAAACCAATTGCAGCGTATCTTGATAATTTTTTGTTACATTAATGTAAGATGATCAGTTTTGAGCTTCAGGTACCAGTCCAGGGACTATGGAATATTCTAGGGTTAAAACACCCTTTCAAATAAATATTTTTAATCAACCTTATTTCTTATGTTACAAAGGGGTAATTATTCCTATTTTGGAATAGAGTAATCTCTTTATCTGTCTTTTTATTTATTTAATTTTTGTACATAATGTTATTTGTACATTGGCGGGCTTATTGCCAAATGGCAAATCCAACTAAACAATAAAATAAATATTTTTATTTATTATATATATAATAAATAAAAACCCAGAATTGTGTGTGTATAAATATGTAAATATATATACATACCAAAATAATATTGTGTAATAAAATAAAAGTTTTATTTTTATAATTCAAGTTACAGTCCCGTCTCTATTGCAATTTTTTTTCATGTTCCCAACCGTGTCACCAAAAGTTCAAACCATCACGCCGTTTCCCCGTAGGGATAGCCAGAAAGGATATAACGCCATGTCACTCTATTTTTGCATACAGACCTCGCTTCCTTTACATTCATACATCTTCTCACGCACGCGCGCCGATTATTCCTATTTTTGACATGTTTATTTTCAAGTATTTGATGGAATACAAGTAAATACATAAAGCTTTATTCTGACCATCTAGTTAGCATTTCCCTAAGTAGAAACTCAAATATAATACTTCCTAAAAAGTCTTCATCATTTTGGGAAAGGCACTGTAATAGTTTGAATGAAAATTCATAGATGGCGTTAATAGGCACTGAATAAGCCTTAAAATTAAAGCACTTTTACTAGCTAATGACAGGTAACACGCACTGTAAATACCTACACTTCCATATTCCCTTCTCAATATATTTTCCCTCTATGTTGCAACATAATTTAATAAATAGCAGATTTTAACTTTTTTTTCTTCTGTATGCGGATGATGCCGTGCTTCTTGCTAGCAGCAAAGACCCGCCATTCGTGGTAACAAAAATCTAAGATGTTTGCAAGAAAAGCCATTTGCTTATAAACTTTTTTAAATCGAAAGTGATGGTTTTAGAAAGGGATGAAAATATAATAAAATGTGAGATCAGAGTGAACGGAGATATTCTGAATCAGGCAGAAGAATTTTCGTATCTGGGAAGTATGTTTACAAGGGATGGAAAGACCGAGAAAGATATTGAAAGGAGGGTGAGTGCCGGGAACAGGGTGAACGGTGCACTGAAATCTACTTTGGCGAAAATAGTTTATCGCAGGAGGCTAAAATAGCAGTTCACAATGGAGTTCTAGTGCCAACTCTAATGTATAGAATTGGAAAAATGATAATGAAAGTAGGTTAAATGCTGTCGAAATGCGATCCTCAGGCGAATGTGTGGTAAAACGATGGACGATAGGTGCACAAATGTCGAGATCCGTGAAGTGTGTAAGGCTGAGACATGCATTATCGACAGAATCAAGAAAGGGGTGCTGCGTTGGTTTTGACATGTAGAGCGAATGGACAGCGAAAGAACGGCTCAAAGGATCTACGATGCGAATGTTGATGGATGCAGAAAACGAGGAAGACCGATAAAGACATGACACGATCAAGTCCATCAAATGCTTGAAGATGGACATATCAAAAGTAGGAATTGTCGGCGTGCGTGCATGAGAAGATGTGTGAATGTAGGGGAAGCGAGGTTTGTATGCAAAGATAGAGTGATATGGTGTTCTATCCTCTCTGCCCACCCCTAAGGGGAAACGGTGTGATGGTTTGTTGTTGTTGTAAAAAAAGTGACATTTTCCTGTAATGGTGGTGTTGACTAGATGCAGGTTTGTGACTTGTACGCGCGTTGATATAATTTGTAAGAAAACATTTTAGGCGTTCTTAAAAAAATAAGGTTTTTATTCTTCTAGTTTTCACCCGCAGCTTCGCTCTCGTGGTATAGGGGAGACATTATTAATGTAATTAATTAGTTGTATCGACTGAAAAAAGATTGGTCTTCCATATATCGCTATGAAAGAAATACGATGATTCTTTAGTCTAAAGCAGAGGTTCCCAAACTTTTTTGTGTCGTAGACCCCTTGCCATGTTTTTCGGTTTTTGGTAGACCCCCAACTTACCTGATATTGATTTTCCATTAATTTCTGACTGTAGTGAAGTTTAGTGTTAAAAACTTAAAGTTAAAACAAATGTTAAGTTATTTAGATTTATTAATTGAATTTGAATTAAAACTAATAATATGTTAATAAAATTTGTATAAAACCACTCGCCGACTTATCTGTCTACCGGTTTCGAGACGTAACCCGTCTCTTCGTCAGGACAACAACACTACACCGACATGCAAATACCACTACACACCTTCACCATAGTAGATTTGCAAAAATATAAAATCGACATGCAGGTTAGACACATGCTTCACTACGCCACCACCGAGGGTTGATGACTTATGAAGCTAATATTTCAAAAGGATTAACAATCGGAAAAGGAGGAAAAGGGGAGGGGGAGGGTAGTACAATGAAATATCGAATAATGGACTATATTGGAAAGTCACTTGATTATTAATTAATGGGACATTATTTTTCAAAGACTTATTTATGTAAAAAATCTCCATATTATTTACTTTCAGTCCTTAATTATTTATGTGTAAAACTTGAACACCGGTATCTTGATTAAATTCATGATTTGAGTCTATAATGTGGTTGGCGAAATCTGAGAAGTTATTATTACTAAGACATCTCATGTGTTCTTTAACACGAGTATCGAAATTTCTTGACGTTCTTCCAATGTAGACTGAAGAACAACAATTGCAATTTCATTGGTAGACACCCAAATTATTCAATACATTATTTTTATCTTTATTATTTAGAAAAGATCTACCAATATTATTATTAGTATAGAAGTCAGGTTTGATATTACTAGGTAAAAATTTTGATACATTAGCGGATACAGTATTTATAAATAGAATTCGCCTCCATTTATTTTCATTATTTATATTGTTATCATTATTGTTAATGGGATATAAAAATTCACAATAAGTTTTTCTGGGTTATTATGCCGTGTGTCGTTCGTACTCTCTACCGACGTTTCGGATCGCGTTACAGCGTCCATCATCAGGGTTGATGTTATTTGTGTATGAATATGTGTTGCGTTAGGTACTTAGAATTTTTACCGTGTCGTAGTCGTTTTTGTGTGATGTTATGTATTTGGGACTTGTACCGTGTCGTAGTCGTTTAGATTAATGTGTACCATTATGTACTTAGGATCTATACCATATCCCAAATCTGTGTTACATTACAATCTTTATGCAATTTCTTTATGACTGGGTACCAGGATGTTTTTAATCGCATCCCATCATCTCTGTTTATGTTGTCGGGATGTTTGTAAATGTTTGCAACACATATTCATACACAAATAACATCAACCCTGATGATGGACGCTGTAACGCGATCCGAAACGTCGGTAGAGAGTACGAACGACACACGGCATAATAACCCAGAAAAACTTATTGTGCATCTTAACGGCCGTGAAAATCTAAGAAGTTTAATCAGGATATAAAAATTGTTTAATAGACTTTTTCTTAAGTTTTCTATTTAAAATAGTATTTTACTAAATCTGTAGTGTATCCATTGTTTAAAGCAATTTGTTTTATTAGATTTAATTCATTATCAAAATTAAGTTTAGAAAAGGGAACGTTTACTCAACGATGTAACATTGAATGGAATGCGAAATGTTCTTGAGATAAAGGATGGTTGGATGAAGTATCAATGATATATACAATGTTTTATACAAATTTTATTTACAAAATATTAAAATGTTGGAACACAAAGTTAATGCTTTGAATATTAATAATATAAATTAAAACTTAAATTTATTTCAACAGAGAGGGAAAAAGTTTTCGAGAAGGGAATATGGAAGTCTAGGCATTTACAGGGCTTATGACCTGTCATAGGCTGGTTTAAGTGGCCACTTTACACACTGTGTAACATTCACCATTCTGCCCATGTTTGAACATCCACATTTCCTCAACTCTTCCATCTGTTGACTTTTGTGAAGTGAAAGAGCTGAAACCTTTATCACGTGGGTGAGATTCATCCGGCTGAACCAAATCACCTACTAGGCAACGCCTGGAAACAATTTTCCAATTTTTATACTTCTTCTTTTAC
This sequence comes from Micrasema longulum, assembly GCF_059751315.1. Taxonomy (NCBI): domain Eukaryota; kingdom Metazoa; phylum Arthropoda; class Insecta; order Trichoptera; family Brachycentridae; genus Micrasema; species Micrasema longulum. The sequence continues at coordinate 97,314 of NW_028277694.1, read as the reverse complement.
CAGGTAGTAATTCAACAATGTTTGATTATGTCCAAATGCTTGCAGACTGGCTGGATTTCCTCCCTAGGGAGTTGTTCATATTTAAATTTATTTCAACAGAGAGGGAAAAAGTTTTCGAGAAGGGAATATGGAAGTCTAGGCATTTACAGGGCTTCCAGCCAGTCTGCAAGCATTTGCATCTTCACAAAAGTCAACAGATGGAAGAGTTGAGGAAATGTGGATGTTCAAACATGGGCAGAATGGTGAATGTTACACAGTGTGTAAAGTGGCCACTTAAACCAGCCAATGACAGGTCATAAGCCCTGTAAATGCCTAGACTTCCATATTCCCTTCTCGAAAACTTTTTCCCTCTCTGTTGAAATAAATTTAAATATGAACAACTCCCTAGGGAGGAATTCCAGCCAGTCTGCAAGCATTTGGACATAATCAAACATTGTTAAATTAAAACTACTCAAAATAAAATTTTATATCTGTTATATAAAATAAACGTAATATAAAATAAACATAAAATAAACTAAGCGATAAGTAAATGTTTTTAGTGGGAAGTATGAACCTGTTGCCATAATAATAAATTATCAACATTTGGGGTCAATTTTGTCAGGTTTAATCTCCTCGGCCAATGATGTTACTTTTTATCGTTAGCAGATTGGTGACAGCGCCGAACCCCCTTTCCACTAGGTATGATGATGGCAAGGAAATTAAAAAATCCTCCCTATATTGCCTGCATCCTCAACTTACACAATTTCATAAACGTATATAATATTTTTTTTACTTCATAGGTACTTTTATAAATAATGTCCATGTCTTTATATTATAAGATAGTATAATGTAAGTAAATAGGTACTATCAGTGTATGTTGAGATCCACTATCGTGGGCCCGCATTTTCATTTCTTGGACCCCCAATTTTTTTTTCGTTGACGTAGACCCCTTGTAGGTTGTCATAGACCCCTGGGGGTCGATATAGACCACTTTGGGAATCACTGGTCTAAAGTGACGAAGCGTCGTTATTTTGTTCATAAATTTTGAATCCTACTACCTACTAATTTACATTACTACTAATTTACATTATTCATTTCAAATAGACTACTTTTGACACCTATTTTACATAGGCGAATCGTCTTAATAAGTGATTAGGGACAGCTTTCCATTATTATTTTTTTTATTTAAAACATCAAAAACAACAAATACGTACTTTAGCGGAATTATTGCTAAAAGAAATATCTTCCAGACAACCAAAAAACAGACTGGTCAAAAGACACAGAGTAATAATTCGTGAACCTAAAGAGAAGCCCTGTCCCATGTCGGGAATCGAACCCGAGACCTCTTGCATGGTAGGCAAACGCGCTGACCATTACACCACGAGGCCGACATTATTACTTCTATATTACTTTCTCTAAAATGTTCTTCATCTTTGTTGTAATATGTCAATATTAACAACTCCCTAGGGAGTTGAATCCAGTACTTGTCTACAAAAATTTGGACAAACTTCAAATATTGTTGATAAATCCACCTGGTCCATGAAGAAGTATAGAAATTGAAAAAATAACATTTTCAGGCGTTGCCTAGTCTAGTATGTAGGTGAAATAATTCAATAAGATGAATCTCACCCGCATAAATAGAGGTTCCAGCTCTTTAACTTCACAAACATCAACAGATGAAAGGATTGAAGGAATATAGATGTTCAAATAAGGGCAGAATGGTGAATGTTACACAGTGTGTATAGTGGCCACTTAAACCAGCCATTGACAGGTCATTAGCCCTGTAGATGCCTGCACTTCTATATTACCTTCTCTTAAATTTTCTTCATCTCTGTTGTAATATGATAAAGTAATTGTTATTATTGTTAATTAACCATGATTATGATTATTATTATAAAGTAAACTGCGAGGTATTATGTCAATCGGTCGACGTACCTGTCTCCGTAATGGTTACATACGAATATTTGACCACAAAGCTTAATGCTTGAAATAATAAAAACATATCTTTAAAATTGAGTTACAATAATTTTGTGTAGATATATTTGTGTCACACAATCAGAAACTTACATTCTCTTTTAATCATAACAAATAAAAAATAAAAATTGTCACACCAAAAACTAACAAAATAGCGCTTATTCCATATATGCGTAGAGAACAAATTCGCCTGTCAAATTATCTAAAACTGCTTTCTGGCTTTGGATATAATTCTTTATTTCTTATTACCGAAAGGCCAATTTCGTTTAATTTAAAGGTATTTGTAACAAAAAATATAGCTACAAGTATCTATTTTTATTGGTGCGGGATTTTGCTCCTTATTGCGTTTAATCGAAGGGGGAAATTGGTTTTGGATTTCAGAAGTTTTTTTTACAAGATTTTGCTCATTACTGCGACGTACTGAAGGCCGAATGTCGCTTAAATATTATGCATTTGTAATAAAAAGATAATTACAAATACCAACATGTGTTTATACGGGCTTTTGATCCTTATTGCCTTTAACCGAAGGGCGAAATTCGTATGATTTTGAATATTCGTTGATATTTTTTACTTTGTATTATTGCAACGTACCGGAGGGCGAATTTCTATTTATTTTAACATAATATTTATACTGTTAAAATTTTGTTACCTGTGCATATTTTATTGTTATGGGATTTGGCACCTTATTGCCTTTAACCGAAGGGCGAAATTTGTTTTGGATAAGTTTTTTTTAAAAAATAGATTTTACTCATTGCGACGTATTGAAGGGCGAATTTTGTATAATTTCAATATATTTAAAATAAACAATATTTTTACCACCACGTATTAATTAGTTTATGTCGGATTTTGCTCTTTATTGCCTCGAACCGAAGGGTCAAATTCGCATGATGAATAAAAAAAAATTAAAAACTAAACATAATTTTATTACTTATTGCGACGTACTGAAGGACGAATTTCATTTGATAGATCGATAATTAAAAATATAGTTTAAGATCAATATTCTGGTGTGGGATTTCACTCCTTAAAGCCTCCTACCGAAGGGTGAATTTCGCTCGATGCATTTGCAATATAAATATATAGATTCCGATTATTTTGTAATTTAATTTTGAATCTTATTGCGAAGTGCAGTAAGGTTAGTTTTGCGTGAAGTTTTTGTTATTAACAATATAGTTTTTGATAGATTTGAAATCGGTCATATGTGAAAGTATTAGGTAACTAGTGTTTCAGTTTGTTGCGCGGAATATACTACGTTCGTTTTGTGAGCACAAAATAAATTAAATAATAAAAAATACCTGTAAGTGAGTCGACTTCCATAAAGAAACTTCCAAACGTCTCCATTCCTTCATTTATCCAGCAGTGGTAAGAATAAGACTAAAGAAGAACTCTCTAAATAGTGGTGATCAAACTCAAAAAAATATTGATCAAACTGACTGGTGGTAGTAAAAGAAGTATAAAAATTATATTTTCAGCCATTCCTAGTACAGTGGTTGGCAAACTGCGGCTCGTGAGCCGCATATGGCTTTTTAGCGACTTGGGTGCGACTCTCATAACTCGAGTTTCACAACAACAACGACAAGAAACCATCACGCCGTTCCCCCGTAGGGGTAGGCAGAGAGGATAGAACGCCATAACACTCTATCTTGGCATACAGACTTCGCTTCGTCTACATTCATACATCTTCTCATGCACGCACGCCGATTATTCCTACTTTTGACATGTCCATCTTTAAGTATTTGATGGACTTGATCGTGCCATGTCTTTCTCGGTCTTTCTCGTTTTCTGCATCCATCAACATTTGCATCGTAGATCCTTTTAGCCGTTCTTTTGCTGTCCATTCGCTCTACATGTCCAAACCAACGCATCACCCCTTTCTTGATTCTGTCAATAATGCATGTCTCAGCCTTACACACTTCACGGATCTCGACATTTGTGCACCTATCATACATCGTTTTACCACACATTCGCCTGAGGGATCGCATTTCGACAGCATTCAACCGAATTTCATAATTATTTTTCCAATTCCATACTTCGCTCCCATACATTAGAGTTGGAACTAGAGCTCCGTTGTGAACTGCTAGTTTAGCCTCCTGCGATAAAAATTTGTTTGTCAAAGTAAATTTTAGTGCACCGTTCACCCTGTTCCCGGCACTCACCCTCCTTTCAATATCTTTCTCGGCCTTTCCGTCCCTAGTAAACAAACTTCCCAGGTACACAAATTCTTCTACCTGATTCAGAATATCTCCGTTCACGTTGATTTCACATTTAGTTATATTTTCATCCGTTTCAAAAACCATCACTTTCGATTTATCAACATTCATAAGTTTCACTCTTCGCTTATTTTGCCAACGGGTCCTATTGAAGAACTTTTAGAATTTTTGCCACTGAAAGTTTAAGCTCGTGACGAGGATATTGCAAACGCTGTCATTAAATGGACAGAGAAACGTCATCTTACACTCGATAAAAATGTTTCAATTTCAACAGATGGGACAAAAAGTGCGACCATAAAGAGAAAAGGTTGTGTTTCTATCATCACGAGATACTTGTTTAGCGTTGCATCATTCACCAAAAAGCGCTTAGTGCGAAGACATCTTCAGAAGAAATTCAATATTTTGGAATTGGTAATCAAGGTTGTTAGTTACGCCACATGTTCACACATTGATATATATTATATATCTAGCACATTTGCTAGGATGAGGCGTTCTGATTTGTTTACTACCTACGGGACCCTGGTTAAGATGTTGCATTTTTCCTACCGTGGGTACCTTTATTGTTCCAGCGCCAGAACAATGACTGAACCGACCGTGTGCACATGTGATTTTTTATATTCTCACCGCGATCGCAAAAAGATGTTTTGCCTTCAATAAGTACTAAATCTACTGTTTGTATAATTCGTCAAATGCCCCTCCTTCTTGACAGCAAGGTTGGATCTGATCCTGACTGCCGCTATAGAATGACAAGCAATAGAGGTGCCAGAACCCAGAATAAGGTAGGAATTGCAATCATTGTATTAAGGATTCTGTAGCAAAGTGAACAAAGGAAAACGCATCCCGCGAATCAGCAATTTTCGAGCGTGCAACTGCTAACGGGCAAGTGGCGCGATCAATAGTCAACATAATTGGTCAATTATCTCCAATTCATTTTTTTAAAGTTAAAATAGAGAGAGAATAAACAAATCTTCTACCACAAAATAAGGCCCGTTGGCTGTGAAGAAACCTTACAAATTAAATTAGGCTTGCAAATTAAATTTGGCTTGGCTTGAACGCGCATTTGTGGTCGCACGCCCAATGTCATAGAATGCTCTCCCAGCAGAGGTGCGAGGCTGTGAAAGTGAAGTGATGTTTCGGATAAAACTTAAAACCCACTTGTTCTCTTAATCATTTGAATAAATTCGTAGCATGTGACAACAAAATAAATTGTTTCAATTAAATTACAAATTTAAAAGCTTCAATTGAATTTATTTGACTATAGAATCACTATGTAAAGTGCCCTTGAGGTATTATATTATGAAAATGGTGCTATATAAGTTATCCATAATAATAATAATAATAAAATAATTAATCCAAATGAATCTCACCCACATATAATTATCATCATCAATCCCTTTCCGCACCTAATGGTGGATAGGGTACTGCGTTGGTACACCAGTCGCAGCGTATCTTGATCATTTTTGTTGCATGAGGGTAAGACGATCAGTCTTACGCTTCAGGTACCAGTCCAGAGCCTATAAAATATTCTAGTGTAAAATTACCGTTTTCAATAAATATTTCATATCAACCATGTCGGGAATCGAACCCGAGACCTTTAGGATGGTAGGTAAACGTGCTGACCATTACACCACGAGGCGAACACATCTGAAGGGAATCTCAAAACCTACATTTGTTAAATATTTTTACTAAAACACACACTGCAGTTGAACTTTCAGGGTGTTTTCTTTTTAATGGACATGTAGGTTACGTGTGGAAAACAACATCTGACAAATATCAGCTTTGGCTTTGTTGGCGAACATTCACCATTTTCGATCACGTTTTCACATAATTGTGGGTGAATTTCGTCAATAACTCGTCTAATTTCCGTTTTCAGCTCCGGATTGTCTGCTGATTTTTCAGATAATTTTCTCTTCAGAAACCCTCAAAAAAGAGGTGTTAGATCACACGATCTTGGTTTCCAGTTAACTTTTCCCCGCCGCGAGATAACTCGTCCTGGAAATTTTGTCTGCAATAACTGCATCGTTTCTGCCACAGTGAGGCGGGTTGTACCATTTTGTTGAAACCAAGTATCATCAACATCAATTTCATCCAACTCACCCACATGATAAAGGTTTCAGCTCTTTTACTTCACAAACTTCAACAGGTGGAAGAGTTGCGATTTTTTTTTCGAATTTAAACAGGTGTAAAGGTTCAATGAATATAAATAAAAAATATAAGAAATGTATACATAGTTAAGCCTACCATCCAATAATATGTATTCACTAAATTATACTACAGTAAAATGACGACGGCTTAAACTTTATAAAAAATAAATAAAATATAGATCTTTAAATAAAAGAAATATGGACAAAACAGGGAGATAGTAGGGAGGAAAAGAAGGAAATTGATAAGGAGTGGTGATGGATGCTTGAAGGAAAGTAGGAGTGGAAAATTGGATTTGATTTAATGATTAAGATCAAGAAAAGAGACAAAATATCTATTCCTTGTTATTCTGAATCAAGTCTATTAATTCTCTTCTGTACCTATGATTGTATGAAGTGTTAAATATATCAAAACTATTAAAATTCTTGTTAAATGCTTCACATATACAAGGGATGGTAGAATATTTCGGAAATGTGGATGTTAAAACATGGGCAGAATGGTCAATAAAATGGTGTAATGGTCAGCGCGTCAGCCTGCTACGCAAGAGGTCTCGAGTTTGATTCCCGGCATGGTTGATATAAAATATTTATTTAAAAAAATGTTTTTCACACTAGAATATTTCATAGTCCCTGGACTGGTACCTGAAGCGTAAGACTGATCATCTTACCTTCGTGTAACAAAATTGATCAAGATTCGCTGCGATCTGTGTGTCTTATGCACCATTAGGTGCGGAAAGTGAACAATGATGATGATAAATTATAAGAACGCTTTATTTTTTATCGCTCTTTTTATAAAAAAAATGCTAAAATACCGGTTAAATATAAAATAGTATTATAATTCGCGTCGCATCACAGCGAACGGTGTATACTCCCACTCTTGAGCGAGAGCAGTCGCTTTAGCGCTCAGTTAAACCCGGAGTTCGGGTGAAACCGGTCGTCCGCGTGTGTACGCCGCCTCGTCGCCATCTTGTGTTCGTGCCGAATTGAAAAAATAGCAGTAGAGAGTGAATTGTAAGCTTAACAATTGTATTTTTTTATTTATCGATCTGATGACTTTCATTTTCATTGTCTCTTTTGGTTGTTTTCTTCCGAATCGAGTAAGTTATTCGTTTATAAGATGCTGAAGTTCAAATATAGGCGGAATGGTGAATGCTGCGCGGTGTGCAAAGTGAGTTCGAGGCAATGGCAGGTCGTAGGCCCTGTAAATGCCTCGACTTCCACATTACGCCATAATTCCTGCGTCTTAATTGAGATATAATTATAAATTTCTATTGGATATTTCATTTTTTAAATATTTTTAAAAATACGATGGTGAAATTTCATTTTTATTTATTTTAAAGTGAGAATATTTTAGAACATTTAGGCGACCTTCGTGGTGTAATGGCTGAGATACCCATGCAAGAAAGGTTCCGGGTTGGATTCCTGGTGAGAACTCAAAAATTAAATGTGATTTTTTTTTAGCCCGAGAGTACTGTGCGTCCTGCTGTAAGCAATATTTTTTTTTTTTTTTAAAAAGGAATATGAAAGCCTAGGCATTTACAGCACGTAATACCTGTCGTTGTCTGCTTACACATTTTGCAGCAATTTCCATTTTGCCTATATTGAAGCGTATACATTTCTTCAATTCTTCCACGTGTTGATTTTAGTAAACCTTATTTTGTTAATTGAAATATTAAATATTATAACTGGGAGTTGCATGTCAGTGTAATAATAATTATAACAAAAATCTCTTTTGACCATAATATATACAATGAGATAAATACTAAAATATAAAATTTTACATTAAAAAAATATGTAACAATTAATTAAAAACTTGAAAAAACAAAAACAGTAAAACGTTATATTTTTTATGGTATCTATTGCTCATATTACCTATTTATATTTCAATTTATTCAATTGCGTCTTCCTAATATTTGTTTTTTTTTTCATTTCTTTTAAGCCTTTTCTTTCTTACTTATTTTTTAAACATATTTTAGACCTTAATTTAAATTGGTATTTTTAACTTTTTTTTCTGTAGATATGAATGAGGAAGTTCAGTGGTATTTTTTTGTTTGTTAATAGAATATTAAACTAAGCCAAATTTTTATTTTTATACATCGTATTATCAGCGCTATGATTTTTTTAAGTTTTGTATTTCTGAAATAACTCCGCGTGTGACGTCAGAGATTGTTCTATGACAGTTCTTCCCATTGGTTCGTTTACGGTGACCAAACCGGATATCCTTCAAAGCTCTCATTTCATTGGATGGTTTATATGAACCAGTGACGTCATTCAAAGTAGTGCGTTTTTATTAAAATATTTATTATTATTTTTTTCGTACATTTTTAAGAAATTTTACTGTTCAATTTAATGCTTAAACTTTATCCAAGTAAATGGTTATTCCTTAATGTTAATTATATTATTTTTCTCTATATTTCTACTTTTTGTTATGTTTTTTTTTTATCTTCTAAATAATATGTTTTATTTTTCAAAGCTTAAAAATCAAAATAATATTTGTTAATTATTATGTGTACAATATTATGTCTCTTTCATTTGATTCTTAATTAAAACTAATGTCTGTGGACCCAATGACAAACTATTATTTAATATAAAAAATAGTGCTTCAAAATAATATTATTTAATAGTTTATCGGGACGAAATATGATTTAATACTGATTTAAAAAAAAATAAATATTGATATTGTTAAAAATGTGTATTTTATGGAATTAAGACCATTAAAAAATAAATAAATTGTGTCCTGACGAAGAAGGCGGGTATGTCTCGAAACTGTCAGACATAGAAACGTCGGTATGTGGTTATATTTAAACACCTATTGAAATGAACGAATTACAACAAAGATGGAAAATATTTATTTTAAAAGTATTATTTTTGTATTTTATATATTTAATTTTTTTTTTCAACAATATTTTGAGTTTGTCCTAATTATTGTAGACAAGGACTGGATTCAACTCCCTGGGGAGCTGATAACATTAACATATTACAACAGAGATGACGAACATTTCAGAAAAGGTAATATAGAAGTCTAGGCATCTACAGGGCTTATGACCTGTCATTGGCTGGTTTAAGTGGCCACTTTACACACTGTGTAACATTCACCATTCTGCCCGTATTTGATAAATTCACCTGGTCCATGAAGAAGTATAGAAATTGAAAAAATAAATTTTTCAGGCGTTGCCTAGTATGTAGGTGAAAAAATTCAATTAGATGAATCTCACCCGCATAAATAAAGGTTTCGGCTCTTTAACTTCACAAACATCAACAGATGAAAGAATTGAAAGAATATAGATGTTAAAATATGGGCAGATGGTGAATGTTACACAGTGTGTAAAGTGGCCACTTAAACCAGCCAATGACAGGTCATAAGCCCTGTAGATGCCTAGACTTCTTTAGTACCTTTTCTGAAGTGTTCTTCATCTCTGTTGTAATATGTTTTTTTTTTTTGTTTACATTTGTTAATTTTTTTATTCTTATTTTTACATTCATATATTTTACTTTATATTTTTTATCTACAAAAATAAAAATCCCACATAGGCATGGTCTGTGCGTGGAGTGGATATGCTTAATCTAGAATTCATTATACAATCTATACTGTAGATGCATTTATTAATACATTTTTTTTAAAACATATAAAATAAAAATTTGGACAAACTCAAATATTGTACAATTCCTTATTTTAAATCCATTTAATATATTTTTATTGGTATTCGATGTATGAGATATTTCTCTATTTTTTATAAGCTTAAAAAGACACCGGCCAGGCACTTGGGCAATGGACAAATTGCATTGTAATATTTAAGCTCTTATGTAAGGAACATAAAACACTTGGTAATTAATGCGTCGGACATAAAAAGTATTCGTGGAAAAGTGAAAATAATTATTTATTCAATACGTTTTAATTTTTGCTCATTTTCATGTAAATGCATGCTGTGATAATATATCACGGCGATTATGCATGGCTTCGAGGAGGTAACATTTGCGAAGACTTTGTAGAGGACACGACATTTAAATGCGCGTGAGCAATTGATGTTGAAAAACAATTTTAAATGTACCTACACTTAAGATAATATTTAGTCGTATATAAGTTACCCTTACACTGTATAATATTCACCAGTCTGAAGATGCCCATTATAGGGTGAAAGCGCTAATTGGTCAAAATAAATAAGTGGAAGTGTACCAAGTATTTTTTAAATTAATAACTTATATGTAAATATAAGTTATTACATCATTAAAAAGGAATTCCATCAAGAATTGTCAACAAATAATTTATTCAACGATTAGCTTTTGCCAGCGGCTTTATATTCACCCGAATGACAGCGGACCACCCCGCTATCACCGCTCACTACACGTCCCACAAGTACATAATTACTACTACTACTATTACTGCCATCACGTCATTTCCCCGTAGAGGTAGGCAGAGAGAATGGACCGCCACACACGTCTATCCTGGCATATATTCCTAGCTTCTTCCTCATTGATTAATGTTGTCATTGTCGGTTCTGTCTGCTTTTGACATGACCAGACTTAAGATTTTGATTTATCTGATCATGCCACGTCTTCCTCGGTCGTCCTCGTCTCACGTTACCGTTCATTTTCGCCATATGTACTTGTTTTACCATTCTTTCGTCATCCATTCGTTGTATATGACCGAACTATCTCAGAGACCCTTTCTTAATCTTATAAATTATACCTGATTTCATCATTCGTAACCCTGTAATACATTGATTTCGCACACATTCGTCTGAGATATCGTATTTCGACCGCGTTCACGTGGCTTTCATCCTTCCCCTGCCAGTTCCATGTTTCACTTCCATACACAAGTGCTGGGACTAAAACTCCGTTGCGTACTGCCAGTTAAGCTTCGATTGACATATTTTTATTAGCAATTACTGTGCTTAGTGCATTAACTCTAATTTCAACATATTTTTCTACTCTTCCATCTCTTAAAAACACGCTTTCCAGATACACAAATTCTTCCACTCGTTCAAGACATTTCTTAATCTCATCAATTATACCTGACTCAGATTTACACTCGCCTGATTTCATCATTCGTAACCCTGTCAAACATTGATTTACCACACTTTGTCGTAGAGATCGCATTTTAACCGCGTTCACTCAGTTTTCATCCTTCCTATGCCAGTTTAGCTTTGATTGACATATTTTCATTAGCAATTACTTACTGTACTTAGTGCGCCGTTCATTTTGCTGCCCACATTCACTCTTCTTTTAAAATCTTCTTTTTGCTCCTTCATCTTTTAAAAACATGCTTTCCAAATACACAAATTCTTCAACTTGTTCAAGGCATAAATTATATTTTTTTCTTCTATCATCAAAGGGTGAATATGGTTATAATAGGCTCCACCCCATCCAATTATTCCATATGATAATATTCATTGGACAAGTGAGTTATAAACCATTATTTAGACTATCAGCAAGAGAGATAGCAATTGGATGCAAGGAAACAATAACAATGTAACACATTTAAATAAAACACACGACGACAATATTATTACTCGGGAGGAATATCGGATTTAACCTACTCAACAAATAAAAGATTTTTGTAAGATTCTCTTAGTGTTTATTAAACCCTTATAACGAATATTTTCATTCATTATTTTTGTTTGGAAAATAAGGCCTTTCGAAAACTATCGTTTCGTAAGTTGGTAATAATTTTTTGTCACAGAAGTTTACGAGTAATGCATTCATTTTGATGTTGGTGATGCCACAGGCCACAGATAAAAATATACGGAGAGTTGTCTATGCAGATTATCTTAACAAAACAATAATGACAAAGGTATGCAAGAAAAAACAGTAAGCATATAAACAAAAAATGCAAAGATATAAGCTTATGAAATAAATTCTGTAAAGCAAACACAGTAAATAAAGTGTTACGGTAAGCAAGAAAAACAAATTTAAGTTAAATTAATAAACAAGCAAGCATATGTTTTCGCGAAAAAAGAAGAAATAAAAATATGTATACATGAAATGCGTATTTGCCAATGCTACAATGCAATGTGATATGATAGTAAAAAAAATAAAAAACAAGTATAAGGTAATAAAAATAAACAAGTAAGTATTTTTTTAATTTATGGAATTGAATTGTCAATAATAGTTTGACGAGCAGCTACAAATAAACTTGATATTGTGGACTTATAAGATGGTAAAGAATTGGACAGAATGTCTGCAGCCGTTCCGTAAGTGTTACCTAACCTACGCACTATGCAGTCTCGGTATCGAGGAATTGTTTTGTCGGTTGGAAGAAGTACTGGAGCAATGAAACAATTAAGTACTCCTAGTGCTGACAGCGGGTACTCCAAAATTAATCAATTCAAGTATTTTTGGTACGTCAAAAAGAGAGTTTACAATTTTATACAGTACAATGAGATCATTAATAGTTCTTCTTTCAGAAAGTATTGTTAGGTTGAGCAGTGTTAATAAATAGTCACTTATGCTCAAAAGATAAAAAAATCTGCATCCTAGAACAGGCTGAGCGATGTTAGATGGAGACTATCATAAACAGAGAACATTCCGTTTTCATTTTACATTAATTAGTTTTCTATGGGTTCCCTGTTATTGTATGTTTACTATTTTTTTTGCAATTAATTTACAAAATAAATAAATAGATTAACAAACAGTATTCAACGAAACCATTTAGGCGTTTGAATATGTAAATCAGATATATTCTAACTATGTCATACTGAAGACCTGGGTTCTGTATCTTCCGATTTTAATGATACGCTCGGCTTTGCCTCGCTCTGCTTCCCCACGGTTTTACGCGTCGATCTCAAAAGGCTTTTACTCTGTAATGCCCCCGTAATTTGTCGAAATCGAAAGAACAAATTAAATATGCACGATTTGATGCGACAATGTTCGCCAGTCACATATCACGACGTGTTAAAAAGGTCATTTTCTCTCCGCTCGGACGCTACAGGCGACATTATAAAAAAATCAATGAATTTAATTCACGCATATTTTTTTCGTGTTATTTTTTCTAAATTTGTTGCAACAGAAAGAGAAAACGTTTTGAGAAGGAAATATGGAAGTCTGTGCATTTACTGGGCTTATACCCTGGCATTGGCAAATGCGTAGAAATTATGGAAGGCGTTATCGGAGTTGGGGTGAGCGGAAACCTGACACGGGCTATTGCTTCTCTGTACAAAGACAGCACAGCATGTGTTAGGGTAAATGGATCATACACATCGTGGTTTGACATTCATAAAGGAGTCAAACAGGGATGTGTGATGTCACCATGGCTGTTCAACGTGTATATCGATAACTGCATGAAAGAACTGAAAGGCTTAAGAATTGTGCAAAAATGGATGATTAAATTTAAATAGAAATAATTAATTTAATTATTATTATTAATGATTATTTTAATTTTTAATTTGATTTCCAAGAATTTTTAATTTACTAGATCGGGTAACAAATGAATCTGAGTCATTTTCGAAATTCAAATCTGGTTTGAGTAATTGGTTTGCTCAAACGGGAATGGTTTTCTGCGATCAAATGTGGACTAACTGGTAAAGGATTAATATGTATTTATAAATGTAAAATGTAATAATGATGTGTATAAACTTAATATATATGTATATGTATGTATAAAATAAAATATAAATATAATATAAATATTATCGCAGGAGGCTAAACTAGCAGTTCACAACGGAGTTCTAGTTCCAACTCTAATGTATGGGAGCGAAGTATGGAATTGGAAAAATAATGATGAAAGTAGGTTGAATGCTGTCGAAATGCGATCCCTCGGGCGAATGTGTGGTAAAACGATGTATGATAGGTGCACAAATGTCGAGATCCGTGAAGTGTGTAAGGCTGAGACATGCATTATTGACAGAATTAAGAAAGGGGTGCTGCGTTGGTTGGGACATGTAGAGCGAATGGACAGCGAAAGAACGACTAAAAGGATCTACGATGCAAATGTTGATGGATGCAGAAAACGAGGAAGACCGAGAAAGACATGGCACGATCAAGTCCATCAAATACTTGAAGATGGACATGTCAAAAGTAGGAATAATCGGCGTGCGTGCATAAAAAGATGTATGAATGTAGAGGAAGCGAGGTCTGTATGCCAAGATAGAGTGTTATGGCGTTCTATCCTCTCTGCCTACCCCTACGGGGAAACGGCGTGATGGTTTGTTGTTGTTGTTGTTGTAAATATGTATGTGCGAATATATATGTATATATGTGTGTGTGAATGTATGGTTATGAATGCATTACAAGTGCCCCGACTCAACACGGATTTTCTAGCGAGTCGGAGCAAGTTCACAGACATAGGTCGTTCCTGATTTTGTCGCTATAAACTGTGTCTCTGTCCCTAACAAATGTATGTATAATGTTATTAATAAATAAATAAATTTAACTGTCAATTGTCTCTTGTATGATGATGATGCCGTGCTTCTTGCTAACAACAAAGAGGCACTGCAATTCTTGGTATCAAAAGTCTACGATGTATGCAAGGGAATTGATTTGCTGATGAATGTCGACAAATCGAATGTGATGGTTTTTGAAAGAAATTAATGTATGACTAAATGGGAAATCATTGTTATTTAGGTTATACTAAAACAGGTAGAGGAATTTGTGTACCTGGGAAGTATGTTTACTAGGGGTGGAATGACTGAGAAAGATATTGAAAGGAGGGGAGTGCCGGGAACAGAGTAAACGGTGCACTTAAATCAACTTTGGCAAATAAATGTTTGTCGCAAGAGGCAAAATAAGCAGTTCACAATAAAGTCCTAGTTCCGACCTTGATGTGTGGGAGCGAAGAATGGACTTGGAAAAACAGGGATAAAAGTAGGCTGAATGCTGTCGGAATTCGATCTCTCGGATGAATGTGTGGAAAACTATGTACGATAGATGCACAAATGTTAAGATCCGTACCTTGTGTAAGGCTGAGACAAGCATTATCGACAAAATCAAGAAAGGAGCTCTGCGCTGGTTTGGACATGTAGAGCGAATGGGCGGCGAAAGAACGGCTAAAAATATTTACAGTGCGAATGTTGATGGATGCAGAAATATAAGAAGACCAAGAAAGACATAACATGACCAAATACAACAAATACTTGAAGGTTAATATGATAAAAGTCGGAATAATCGGCGCGCGTGCATGAGAAGATGTATGAATATAGAGAAAGCGAGATCTGTATTCAAATATAGAGTGATGTGGCGTTTTATCCTCTCTGCCTACCCTGACGGGGAAACGACGTGATGGTTTGTTGTTGTTGTATGATTATCATTGGCTGGTTTAAGTGGCCACTTTACACACTGTAACATTCGCCATTTCGCGTATATTCGAACATCCATATTATAACACAGTGTGTAAAGTGGCAACCTTAACCAGCCAAAGACAGGTCATAAGCCTTGTAAATGCCTGGACTTCCATTTTCCCTTCTCAAAAATGTTTTTCCCTCTGTTGCAACAAATTCATATCAAAGTGATGTCCCATCTCTGTTGCAATCAATTTATTTTCATGTTCCCAACCGTGTCACCAGAAGTCAAAATCTGCTATTTATAAAATATTCTAAGAGCAACTTTGGTTTTTATGCCCCAATGTCCAGAATGTGTAGATTAGCCAATTCATCACGCGACTTGGAATTCTTTGGGATAGATCTTCCGGCTTTTCGTAGATCTCTTCGCGACTAAACAGTGTGGGATGAAGTTGGATTGGCAATTTTTTAGCTTGAAGTCTTAGGTCTTTCGTTTTTATGAAAATATTGTATACAATTATTGTTTTGCCCTTGTTTGTCTTTGCTACTTAGTTTTATGTTCTTTTTGTTCAGTTTCTTGCATTTATGTTTCTTCATTTCATTTATTTATTCAGATATTTAGAACATTACAGAAAAAAGACCAAATTCATTCTAAATACAATAATACATCACAAATTACAGTAGATAGTTATGTCATGTAACTGTTGCAATTGGCTTAGGCCGTATAAATAATAAATAAATTAATTAATTAACTCCCTAAGGAGGAAATCCAGCCAGTCGGCAAATATTTGGACATACGGAAAACATTGTTAATATTATTTTCTTTAGGAGTTTTCCTATCACTACACCTTGTATAGTGTCAGAATGGTCCCGTTAATGTCACGTACAGATTTGGTCACCTCACTCTCACTTCACGTAATGGTCGTTTGGAATTGTAATTCCAGTCGATAAGAAAGAACAGTCACGTCAGAAGTTAAGTGAAGTCACAATCGATCGATTATCTATTGCATGAAGGCGAGGTGATCAAGGAAAGCGTCCGCCCCTTTACCAAAACTGCTTAGTAATAAGGAATAGTCTTTCTTCAGTATACGCTAAAACAATACTCACTTACAGATTAAAAAACTACCCTTCATCAAACGAAAGATATAACCCCCACAATACATCACATACAAATAATATAATCACTAGATCCTCAACACAAAGACAACTTAAACAAACACAAACTAATACCACTTTCGGACAAAGGGATTTTGAGTATTATTCAATTAAAATCTCTAACTTACTTATCTATTAAAACAATTAGTAACGAGAAAATGTTTAAAAAGGCTATAGCAAATGGATAGTGGAGCTAGGCAGAAGTAAAATGGATTGTCTCATTCGCCCAAACCAATATTGAATCAACCGCTCCACAAGTGTATAGCTTATGTTAGGTTTTTGTTATTTTCATTGTGCGTTTTGTAATATTAATAATATAGATGTACACATACAGGGTGTTCTTTAAACCCTGTCACATCCGAAACCACGATGATCAGTATAAGCAAGAAGACATATTGGCACATTAAAATATTTTTTTAGAACAAATAAAATTTTAATAAAAAACTATCAAAAAAAGCAAATGGTTGCTTACTTCTGCAGGGGAGAAACGAGGAGGGGGAGGGGAGAATCTGATACTGCGCCGCGCTCCTCTCACTTCTCCTCTGCAGAAGTAAGCAACCATTTGATTTTTTAAATATTTTATTTTTAAAAATTTTCTTTGTTCTAAATATATTTTTAAATATGCTAATATGTCTTCTTGCCCATATTGATCATTGTGGTTTCGGATGTGACAGGGTCCAAAGAACACCCTGTATACTTAGTTTTTAAAACTGTTCGAACATTTTGTTTATTATCTCTGTTTATTAAGTTAGTCTTCTTTGTTTACTCTCTAATGTAAAAACATTTTTAAAAAGTTGTTTTGTTAAGTGTCTTCGGCACGGGTAACCCCAGTGAGGTCACATTATTTTTATTATTGTTTATAGTTTGTAAGAGTAAAATATGAATAAATAAATAAATATTTCTTTAGATTCTGTTAAGACATATTTGATGGTGGATGGGAGGTGACTCCACAGTCGAGCCGCATCGACACCATATGAGTTAGAAAAGAAAGAGGAATTGTGGGTGGGAATTTATTATTATTATTATTATTATGGATAACTTATATAGCGCTATTTTTGTAAAGGGCGCTTTACAAAGTGATTACATAAAGATATAAATTTAATATTATTGTTATCAAAAACATTTTTCACTTTGCGGTATGACAGTTTACACTTATTTGTTAATAAATTTGTATAAACCACTTAATTGTTTTTTTTATGTATACAAAAAAAAACAATTAAGTGGTTTATACTAATTTATTAACAAATAAATATAAATTTAATTTTATCTTTTTTAATTTAATAAAAACAATGTACTTTGTCACCACATGCTAAGGATTTATTCAAATGATTTTTTTTTTTTTTTTATTAAATTGAAAACATATTATACATAATTATATACAATATTCCCAAGGAGTTTTTCAAAAAAAAACTCATTTAGGGACATACAGATAACAAATTTATTTAAAGACGTTTTTATATTTTAAACTATAATATTATTTACAAAAGCAGAAAAATTAAAATTATGATATACTACAAATTAAAAAGGGTATGAAAAATACTTAAAAATAACAGAATAAACAGAATACTAGGCATGGAAATAAATTCAAAATAATGTTTACATTATGCAATCTGGGAAAGAAAATTGAAAAAGTTTAAAAATTACATTTATGTATATATACATACTGAACTAGTACAAAATAAAATCATTTTTTTAATTAACAAAATATGCGCACTACAGGTTTTTTTTTTTTTTATCAAAAACGTATTGAAATTATGTATACAAGCTAAAAAAAGTATTAAAAAAAAACACAAATAACATTTAAATAGTATTAAAAATTACATATACAAGCAAAAACGGTGAAATATTAAAAGGTATATGTTCAAGATGCGCATTCTCTATAAACTAACATTATTTATTCAAAGTACTTCTGGAAAAAATAATTCTTCAATTCGCACGTCCTGTTTCTATATTTTGAAATAGGTACTTTAAATTTTTGTGGCAATTTATAAAATTCCTTGAAACCTATGTATTGTAAAGATCTAGTACCAAACTTCGTAGACTTCACAGATCCAATATATATATTGTTTTTTGATCGAGTACTGTACCGATGGATGTCTCCAATGAAAGCTGGCTTTATGTTACTGTGCATTGAGTCGAGAGTAGTATTAATGATAGTGTCAGTTATCTCGAAATAGGAAAGCATGCTAAAAGGCATGATTTTTGTTGTTTTGTTTTTGATATTCACAAAAACCGTATTCCCATATAAATATACCCCTCTGTTAGTGAAAAGACTGGAATTTGACGTTTGCAAAAATAATGCCATATTTGAAATAATAATTGTTTTATGTTTTGGAATTAAATTATAAACAAGTACCATCTGAAAGAGCTGAAACCTTTATTTATGCGGGTGAGATTTATCTAATTGAATTATTTCACCTACATACTAGGCAACGCCTGAAAATATTATTTTTTCAATTTCTATACTTCTTCATGGACCAGGTAATTTATCAACAATATTTTGAGTTTGTCCAAATTTTTGTAGACAAGAACTGGATTCAACTCCCTGGGGAGCTGTTTATTTTAACATATTACAACAGAGATGAAGAACATTTATGAGGAACATCAATAGATGAAAGAATTGAAGGAATATAGATGTTCAAATATAGGCAGAATGGTAAATGTTACACAGTGTGTAAAGCGGCCACTTAAACCAGCCATTGATAGGTCATAAGCCCTGTGGATGCCTAGACTTCTATATTACCTTATCTTAAATGTTCTTCATCTTTGTTGTAATATGTTAATAAATAGAAGTTGTGTAAAATTTAAAATCAAAGTAAAAATTATGAAGAAAATTTGTAAAAGTAATTAGTGTAATATGTTAAAATAAACAGCTCCCCAGGGAGTTGAATCCAGTTCTTGTCTACAAAAATTTGGACAAACTCAAAATATTGTTGGTAAATTACCTGGTCCATGAAGAAGTATAGAAATTGAAAAAATAATGTTTTCAGGCGTTGCCTAGTATGTAGGTGAAAATTATTTTCTGTTTCGGAACTCAACCATAAACAAGTACCTAGGTACCTACTTGGCTATTCAAAAAATTTCCAAGCTAATAGCAGGCAAGCCAACGTTTGGGCAGGACAAAGACTGTCGGGTCCGCTAGTATAACTATATAAGGACATTCAATCCATCTAATCTTTTAGTTTTTATATTTGTAAAAATAAAATAAAGTGTTCAGTAGACTCAAATCAGTGTTTGATTTTTTTATATTATATGTTTAAATATGGAGTTCTACAAAATAAACACCAAATCAATCAACTAAGTATACCCTTAAAAATAGTATTTATTATGTAGCTTTAAAATTGGTCGGTAGAAAAAAAAATCGTTCAAAAGAAAGGCGTATTACATTAACTTAATTATCCTTTTTTTATTGATGAATAATTGTTTAATTGCGTTCTTTTTGTACATTAATATTATTCGTCTCAATTCAACACAGAACGTTCGTCCTTTCGTCTTATTTTCTAACTTTCGTCCCGTTTCAAGTTTCTGGGTCCCAAAATATTCAATATGTTACCCAAGATGCAAAACCATGACTCGGATTCAATTTAACAAATTTGTAAAAAATTGGTTACTGGATTTAGGTCGAGAAAAATCGGAAAATTTACTAAAAATAAATTCCTAATAAATTAATCTTGTATAACTGTTTAGTATATTAACAAGTAGGTAGTAATTTTATTTTTTATTTTTGCATAAAAATGACTGATTCCCGGTGAGAACACAAAAATTAAAATGTGATTTTTCTCAAGCCTGGGTGTTCTGTGATGTAATTCACCACTGTAATTGGGTCTCCTGGCCTGTTGTGGTGCAAAAATAAATAAATAAAATTGTGGTACAACAAAAGGGTGTGTTTATGTGTATTTGTATGAGAGTTTGTATATCTGGGTAGTATGTTTACTAGAGATGGAAATATGGACAAGGATATTGAAAGGAGGGTTAGTGCCGGTAACAGAGTAAATGGTGCCTTAAAGTCTGTCGTAGCAAATAAGTGTCTATCGCAAGAGGCTAAATTAGCAGTTCATAATGGAGTTCTGGTACCAACCCTAATGTATGGAAGCGAAGCATGGAGTTGGAAAAAAAGGGACGAAAGTAGACTGAATGCTGTTAAAATGCGATCCCTCAGGCGAATGTGCGGAAAAACAATGTATGATAGGTGCCCTAATATCGAAATTAGAGCAGAATGCAAGGCTGAGTTAAGCATTATCGACAAAATTAAGAAAGGTCTTTTGCGATGGTTCGGTCATGTGGAGCGAATGAATGATGAAAGAACGGCTAAAAAGATTTATGATGCGAATGTGTCTGGTTGTAGAAGTCGAGGAAGGCCGAGAAAGACATGGCATGATCAAGTACAACAAATTCTTGAAAGTGGTCATGTGAAAAGTCGGAATAATCGACGTGCGTGCATGAGAAGATGTATGAATGTGAAGGAAGCAAAGGAAGTGTGCCAGGACAGAGTGGTGTGGCGTTCTATCCTCTCTGCCTACCCCTCCGGGGAAATGGCGTGATGGTTAGTTAGATAGTTAGTTAGTTGTATGAGAGTAAGTGTTCAGGTGTGTGTAAGTGTAAGCATTATTAAATAACAAGTGGCATCGTATCGCAGCCAAAAATAATGAGTCTTAATTTATTTTTAAATAAATTAAGGGGCGTGTTAAATATATCAATAGATGAAAAAAAGCATTATAGTTAGAGCAAGAACGATAAAGGAAAGAGTGTTGTGCATAGTTAGTGCTACAGACTGGCTGATGGAATAAATACTCATTTCTTGTCACGCGAAAGGGGACATTGTGTAGACATTGGACATGTTTGTGAAGTATTAAATAAATAAATTGTGAAATGCTAATTTTGAATCTCGTGACGAACATTTATTTGCCAGAGCGTTTAATAAATAAATATATTGACGTTTCTTGCAATAGCTGATTACTGATTGATAAAATATAATTTTAATAAATTTCTTGATTAGCGGTTTTCTATAACTGATTTGATTACGTTTATAGTACGCAAGTGGAATGACCACGGCTTGTCACTGTGTCCGTCGGAGTTCTCATTTCTTGGTGGGGATCGGCCACTAGATATACCTTTCTATCGTTTCTCAAACTGGAGGCAAGTGAAATACAACTTTAATCTATAGATTTATAGATTTTGGGTTAGCAAAAATTTTGTCTGTTTTTTTCTGAATTTAAAAACGAGGCCAAAACGTTTAAAAAATGGTATTGCTCAACAAATTAATGCTAGGAACCAGCCAGTGACAGGTCATAAGCCCTGTAAATGCCTAGACTTCCATATTCCCTTCTCAAAAATGTTTTCCCTCTCTGTTGAAATAAATTTGAATAAAATTTAAACTTAAAATATAAAACAAATGTTATTTTACATATAACGGATATTATATATCATGTTAAATAATATTTTAAGTTTTGAAGAGAATGTCGGTCAAATGTCCACCACAGATTTGTTTAATCCAAGGTCCAATTTTTATTAGTTCTCTCATAAGATGAGCAAAGTAGAGTAATAAATATGAACAACTCCCTAGGGAGGAAATCCAGCCGGTCTGCAATCATTTGGACAAAATCAAACATTGTTAAATTTTATTCATTCAATTACTCTTATTAAATGACCCTTTACTTATCTACTCTGTTGTGTCTATCAATATTTCCGCGTGCACAATAACATTTTAGTGAAATTAACAGATTGCTTTTTTTTACCTTACATTTGTGTTATGATTTTATTTTTCCATCGTGCAACATTACGCGGCGACATTGCGAATGCGGGGCATAGTAGGGGAATTTTTGGACACGGTTGGATTTATTCAAATATGATTCTACGCTCCTTCTAGACTATTCTTAGTTCTATGTGTACAACCCAGTTCTCTGATGATGACGATATCTTGAGGCTGGGGCGACTAGGGCGTGAGGTTTTCTATACATTAAGGAAGTTAGGCTGTATAAAATATTGAGAAACGGTGGTGTAGATTGTACGCGTAGGTACTATAGAACTATACCTAAAGTAGTGTGGAGCGTTCACAAGTTTCACGTCTCGTGCTGCCATTTTGTCGTATTGCATGGTCAACTACTGTCTGCCGTGCTCTGAATGCAAAACTCCATTTTGCCAGGGGCGCATTTGGAAATCGGCTATTTATTTATTCATTATATATACGGCCTAAGCCAATGAGGAACTTCAGCCCGACGGGAAATTGGATACAAAAATGTTTTCTTACGCGGGGTAAAAATTAGAGCATTAAATTGTACGGCAAAGTTTCTTGAAAATGTACTGAAAAAATAATAAAAAATATTTTGATAAAAACGCACTACTTTAAATGACGTCTCTGGTTCATGTGAATCGACCTATGATCTGAGAGCTATGGAAGATTTCCGGTCTGCTTGTCGCTTCTGGACCAATGGGAAGAACTGAATGAGAATAAGCGGAAATGAACCTCTGACGTTACACGCGGAGTTATTTCAGAAATACAAAACTTTGAAAAATCGTAGCGCCGATAATACGATATACAAAAATTTAAAAAAATATATAATTAGTTTAACAGTCTATTAACAAATAAAAAAAAATTAAAAACCACTGAACTTCCTCATTACAACAGTTACATGAATTCAAATTCAAATTATTTATTCACAAAGTAACATAACAATTAACAAAGGATTTAAGACGTTAAATTGGAACTTTATATCAAACCAAGAACCCTCGAGCTTCGACGTTATTAAGGTATAACACTCTCTAATAGCATGAGTATTTGCCTCTTAAACATAGTTTCACTAATGTGAAAGCTGTCGATCTCCAAAGTGATAATGTTCAGCAGCTTGACTGCTCTTCCAGAGGCAGGTTGGTTCTGGAAACCGGGAGGTAAAACAGTCTGTGCTGACGCTGTCGGAGATAGCCACCAGGAACATAAAAATTGATACTCTCTAAAATGGAGTTATGGGTGAAACCCTTTAACAGTCTGAAAAAATGGGTCAGTGTAGACCCTTCCCTTCTATGAAGAAATATAAATGCAAGAAACTTAACAAAAATAACATAAAACTATTCAGCAAAGACAAACAAGGGCGATACAATAATAGTATACAATATATTCAAAATGGTTTTCAGGCGTTGCCTAGTATGTGAAATAATTCAGTCAGATGAATCTATTCACAACAATAAAGGTTTCAGCTCTTCGACTTCACTAAAATCAACAGATGGAAGAATTGAAGAAATATGGATGTTCAAACATAGGCAAAATGGTGAATGTTACACAGTGTGTAAAGTGACCACTTAAACCAGCCAATGACAGGTCATAAGCCCTGTAAATGCCCTGACTTCCATATTCCCTTATTTAAGGTATTCTCCATCCCTGTTGTAATTTGTAAATGAGTTAATGTTTATAAGTCGTTAGTGTGTAGTAGTTTAGTCATGTTTTAGACAAACAGCGGAAAAAAGAAGACTATTTATTTAATAGCATTGTTTTATACTTTATTCTTAACAAAATATGTGACAAATAGTGAACAATGGAAACTTTAAAAAAATAGTGCGCCTGTAACCTTTAAATCATAAAATTTATGAGAATCATTAAAACCGTTTAAGAATGCATAATTAATAAATTACAACATTGCTACTAAAAGTGAACTGATATTTATTGATAAATACATAATATTTCAAATATCTGCCTTCTAATACCATGCAAAATGATAAATCAAACCGCTCATACACGCGTTTGTGTAATATTCGTGTAAAAAAGTGAATTGAACAGGAATGTTGCGTCTCATAAAATGAAATAATACAGACCAAAATGGACACCAAGTCGTTGGAACAATAGGCATAATCCCCCAGTCTACACACGTGCGTTTCCAGAAATTATCAAGCGGCCAGTGAGCCACATGGTGACGGTATCAACCTACGGTCTATAAAAGATTATTTTCGGACATCTATCTCCCTTTGTTAACCATGGAGTTGATACAGTGCTTTATTTATTTAGTTTTTTATTGCTTACTTCTTGGCATGAACACTTGGCAAACTTACTACTATGCTCTATTTTTTGTAAATTTATTGATATCATTTTAACTTTGCTGGAACTCCACTCGTCCATGCGCTTTGTAGCTGCACGATGATTGGTTATCTAGCTTTCATATTTCAACTTTAAAATATCTAAATTTTGTAAATGGGGTCTAGAATTCCAATCGTCTATGCGCTTAGTAGCTGCAAGACGTGTTGTAATCTTACTCTTTTTTACTATTCATATTATATTTTTTTTTTAGTATCATTAATACACTAAATTTATTTGTCAACTTTTAAAATGTGTAAATGGGGGCTAAATTTCTAACTGTGTTTGCGCTCTGTAGCTGCAAGACGTCCTGTAATCTAGCTCCTATCTGTTATATTTTTTTATTGATCTTAATAGGGTATTTTCACGTTTTTTTTTTATTTTGCAAAAAAATTGAAAAAAAAATTACGATGGTAACTGTACTGTTTTTATTTTTTTATGTCCACGCGTTAATTTTTCAGAGCGGTTTAAAAACGTATACTTTGAATTGGCGCCAAAACGAACATTCGGATGCCGTATGGGCTTGTGACGTCACGCGTTACGAATTTGACTGACCGTTCAAACAAATTCATACGAATTTGTATAGCCTACGTGTTGTTTTTGTTGTAATTGGTTGTTTTAACTAATTAACGCGCATAAAATGTCTTTAGTTATAAGATACAAGTACTGTTTAATTCCGATGTGCACAAACACTACGGTGAAGACGCAAAATAAAGCTTTTTTCGCCATTCCTAGTACCTAATGAAAAAATGCAGAAAAAGTGGTTTAACGCATTTGAACGTTATGAAACGAGATGTTATAAAAAACAAACCACTATTCTTTTTTCCGTAGGTCTTGTTCAGTACGAAATACTATATTTTATGGTGTAGACTGTAGACTATAAACATTTACTAACAGTAGGTACTGAAATTAGCACTTATAAAGCTTGACAGGTACTACAATACTAAAATAGTTTATTCTTTGAACGTTATTGTTTATATTTGTATTATATTTCTGTACTTATGTTACTTAGTTTAATTTGTGGAACTGTTGGTTTTCTATATTTATAAAAAATAAAATTACAAAAAAATTGCTGTATGAAAACTTACCTTATTTATTTGTGAAATTTATTGCATTTACAAAATGCCAACTGACCTTGAGATGCTGAACAGTCTTCACACTTGCAGGAATCTATTATTTCCTAGACTTCATCGCAAATCAACGTCACCGAGTACGATTTGGTTCTAACTTTAAGTTCTGCTGGGGTGACTCGACCTTTTACCATTCAAATATCACCCGTCCGTTTTACTTGAATGTAATCTATAGCACTGTCTCCGTAATTTACCCTAGCTGATATATTAAGTAAATCACATTTAATACAAAAAGGCATTAACACGCACTCGAGCAACAGATATGTTTACAAGCAATGGTATTTTATGGCTTATGTTGTGTCAAGGTCACGTTACTTCCCTTTTGCATTAAATATACGCTAAACAATATATTTATAGTACATGCAAATAATACAACTATTTGAATGAATACATTCTGGAAGCAAACATTATATATTTGCTTACCTTACGGCCTTTACATTTCTATACTCGAACTTAAAAAGTTTGTATTGGATGAGAAAAAAATACCCATCATGATTATATCTATTTTGGGCAAGTTATCGGACTTTCCTTGTAAAAAACCAATTTTAGTTATAAAGCTATGGATGTTTATAAATGAAAACAAAAAAAAAACAAAGGAAAAGACGAAATTTAACTAGAAAAAACAAATAAAAAGCCACAAACCGCCCGCGTCGGAGTATCTCAGTATAGGATTTGAGTGAACGTAGGATATATAAGTCACGCGTGACGTCATCAACCCTTTTGGCCAGTTACGGCCCGTTTTATTTCTATCAAACTTTAAATAGGAAATTATAAATGAAAACATTCGTTTCAGATTTTGATAGTTATATGGTTCGAATCGTAAAAATATTCTTTAAATACTGAATACATTAAAAATCATATCCCCAGTTTATGAAAATACCCTATTGAAAACGAGGAACTAGAATCCCAACCGTTCATGCGCTCTCTAGATGCAAGACGTACTGGGATATTTATTAATTGTACAGCGCCCTTGAGGTGATTTTCACAAAAATGGCGCATTATAAATTATTCAACTATATATATAAATATAATATCACATACAACATTCCAAAACGAGACAAGGACAATCAAGATTAATAAATGAGGGACTGAAATTATACAATAAACTACCAGACAAAAATAAACAAAAGACTCAGACAAACTTTTCAAAAGATGTAAAAAATATCATTATCAACAACAGAGTATAAATAAAAAATGATTTAAGTATTATTATTGTAAAATGAATGTAATAATCCGTAAGGGGTAGTAAAAAAAAATTCAAATAAAAAAACACATTGCACAGCAAGGTTGTTGCATTTTATAAATTATATGCCCTTCCTTGATGCGGAGCTGACTACCGCTTTTACCAAGAAATCGAGCGTGTTATAATAATATGAATTTAGTTGTCGATATTGCAAAAGTACTGCATTCCATCGGCCACTGGTGCGGTAAGGGTAAGCAGAGAGCGTTATGTATATATCAACATTATCATTAAATTATTTATGGCAATAAGGAAGTTTTGTGGTTACTTTATGTTATTTTAATTTTGGCTATTTTTTTGTCTTGTGAAATATAACTAGAACCTTGTACGAAGGTTTTCGACTCGATAGATACACTCAGGTCGAAATCCTGAAAAGGAAATCGGTTGGAAATAAGTCCGCCCCGTAGTGTAGTGATTGGCGAGTTCGCCTTCCAAAGCGCACTGTGATTCTAGCCGAAAATATTAAACGTGTTATTCATAGATAAGCGTTTATCATGTTTTGTTGAAAAATGCTTTTTTACGTTTATTTTATTTTTTTATTTTATTTTATTTGGGATTTTTACAGCTGTTACATAAACAAAATAATTAGAAAAATCTTAAGAATACTAAAGCCAATTAAAAAAATCCACTGTAAATATAATGACACATAATATATAAGAAAAGAAGTTTAGTAATTGTATTTGTGTGACGTTTGTATTCGTGTGTATGTGAATGTGTGTATGCGCGAATGAATGAGGGAGAGGATGCATGTGCGTGTGGGAATGAATGAGGGAGAGGGTGCGTGTGTGTGGGTGCGTAAGTATGAAAAAATAATTGTTTAAAACTTGTAAATTGTATTAAAAATGGTACAATAAAGAACTTAGTAAAAAGTTAGAAACCTTTTTGTTAAAATGGAAATTTTACAAAACTTGGTTTGCGGAAACTTTACACTATATTGATTGTAACAAATACCATAGCAATATAATTTGGGTCCTTTTCACAAAATGGTGTACATAAAAAAAATATATATATATTATTTTTTATCAGACTACAGCCTTATCCGCCTCGTACAATTTTTATCCTTACTTCCATACTATTAAAGATTCAAAAACTAGTCTTACTAAAATGAAAGACACAACCCCTACAATACATCACATACAAATAATATACTCACTAGATCCTCAACACAAAGACTACTTAAACAAATACAAACTAATACCACTTTCGGACAAAGGGATTTTGAGTATTATTCAATTAAAATCTATAACCTACTTCCACTATCTATTAAAATAATTAGTAACGAGAACATGTTTAAAAAGACTATAACAAAATGGATAGTGGAGCTAGGCAGAAGTAAAATGAATTGTCTCATTCATCTAAAACAATATTGAATCAACTGCTCCACAAGTGTATAGCTTATGTTAGGTTTTTGTTATTTTTATTGTACGTTTTGTAATATAAATAACGTAGATGTACATAAATACGTTGTGTTTAAAACTGTCTGAATATTTTGTAAATTATCTCTGTTTATTATGTTAGTCTTCCTTGTTTATTCTCAAATGTAAAAATATATACATATTTGTAAGTGTCCTCGGAACGGGTAAAGTGAGGTCTCATTTTTTTTAATGTTAATTATAGTTTGTAAGAGAAAAAATATCATATTATAAATGCGAAAGTGTGTTTGTTTGCATTGCTTTGACGTCGCAACGGGGAGGCTGATTGACGTGATTTTTTGCAAAAGGATAGCCGGAGAGCCGACGCACGATAGTTCACGACTGAACCGACCAAGCGCAATACTTTCAAAGCAACGTTTGTAGTATACACTGATAACTTTACAACGCTGTATCGTATAATCCGATGTGACCAATAATGAACGAGATATACTTCTTCTTCTTACGGTTCCTCTCCCCGATGGAGGTTGGAAATCATCGTTGCGATTCTTACTTTGTTGGCAGCTGCCCTGAACAAGGATCGAGTGCTGCAATGGAACCAGTCACGCAAGTTCTTAAGCCGAGAGATGCGCCGTCTGCCTGCACTGCGTCTTCCTTCAATCCTTCTCCGTAGAATGACTTGTAAAATTTTATATTTTTCGCTTCTCATCACATGCCCAAAGTACTCGAGTTTTCTTTTCTTAATGGTCTTCAGTACCTCTTTATCTTTTTCCATCCGTCGGAGAACATCATCGTTTCGGACTCTATCCACCCGGGAGATTTTTAATATCCTCCTGTAGCACCACATTTCAAAGGTTTCAATCTTTTTTGGAGTGTTTTGGGTGAGTGTCCACGTTCCGACGCCGTAAAAAAGTACTGAGAAGACGTAACATCGAGCCATGCGCATTCGGAGGTCTAAATTAAAGTCTTTAATGTACAAAAGGTCACGCATCCTGAAAAAGCAGTCTCGCGCCATGTCTATTCAGGCTTTGATCTCTCGCGAGTGATTCCTTTTATCATTCAGCCAGCATCCTAAACATTTATATTGATGAACTTGCTCAACAACCTGCGCTCCAAGTTTTAAAGTCATTGGGAAAGGTTGCGGCTTTTTCCGAATAACCATACATTTAGTCTTGGAAATATTCATCTCCCCACCGGCCCTTTATTCAAACTAGCCGTGTGAACTTTGTCCAAGAATAGCTGCAGGCTTTCTATGCTATCTGCTAGAAGGACAGTATCATCCGCGTATAAAAAAAAAGCGCGAAATACGAAATTATTTTTTTCCCAACCTGATTGGTATCTTTTTTTTGAGATAGCAATCTCTCTGTGTTTTATTATATCAACAATATTTTGAGTTTGTCCAAATTTTTGTAGACAAGGACTGGATTCAACTCCCTGGGGAGCTGTTTATATTAACACGTTGCATTTGTACAGAAAATTTCTTCATGGGGTCGATTATTTGGGATAGTTGCTGAATGTACATCTTGAGTGGTTTATGCTATGTATATGTGCCGCATGTAATGTATATGTTTGTGTATGTTTTATATGTGCGTTCATGTGTGTGCGTGGATGGCTCGGAGTGTACATTCGGTATTTTTATTTATTTTAATTTATTACCTCCATGGAAAACGCAAATGTCAACAATTATCATTTTTTCACTTAAAATTCTTATTTATTTTTTATTTTTTGTCACATTTAATGTTTATATCTTTTTAATTTATGAAAACTTAATTGGTCTTTTTATGTTAAAAAATTGTTGTTTTTAATACTGATTTTGTATGACTGTATGTTTTCTAAATAAAATTTAAAAAAATAAAACAGAGATAAAGAACATTTAAGAGAAGGTTATTTAGAAGTCTAGGCATCTACAGGGCTTATGACCTGTTAATGGTTGGTTTAAGTGGGCACTTTACACACTGTGTAACATTCACCATTCTGCCTATATTTGAACATCTATATTCCTTCAATTCATACTAGGCAACGCCTCGTTGCCTAGTATGCAGGTGAAATAATTCAATTATATGAATCTCACCCGCATAAATAAAGGTTTCAGCTCTTTAACTTCACAAACATCAACAGATGAAAGAATTGAAGGAATATAGATGTTCAAATATAGGCAGAATGGTGAATGTTACACAGTGCGTAAAGTGGCCACTTAAACCAGCCATTGACAGGTCATAAGCCCTGTAGATGCCTAGACTTCTAAATAACCTTCTCTTAAATGTTCTTTATCTCTGTTGTAATATGTTTTTATTATATCTATGTAATTGACAAGGCTGATAATGACTGTATTTTGTTTTGAATGGATTATTTTTATATTTCCTTGGCACGGATTCTGTCAGTAATATAAAGCCGCCATAAGTGCCGTGAGAATTTGAGCATTGTCCATAGATATAATATCGACTTATGCCCTATTATATGGTTCAGATTTATCTTTATCAAAATGAAAAGAACTGTTGTTGATATCTGTGAAATTTTAGCATATTATAGGCGATCAGCTTTTGCTGGTACGCCCATATCTCGTGTAGGGGTTATGGCGAATACTGAAGGGAAAAACTAAAAGAATTGAAGAAATCAAGTTAAAAAAAACTTTGATATTTTACCCAAAATATTTAAAAAAAAACATATTTAAAAACAAAAATGAACTTACTAAATTGAATGAAAAACGATAAACTTAATTAATAACCAAATAAACAATATTTCTTTTAGTCCTCTCCTGTCTAACTTCGAAAATAATGATATCAAATTACCACCCGTGTAAGGAAAAAACGACTTGATTTATTGGGTCCACGTGTAGTATTTAGTGAACATGATAAAAATAAAAAAGAATCAATTCATTAGTTACCTAAACCTTGACGAAGAAGCTTGTTTGCTTTGAAACCGGTCGGTGGAAAATAAACATTAGTGGTTAAAAACAAAGTTGTTTTAATTATTTTATAATGAATCACCACAAAGTGAGTGCTCCAAATATAAACTTTATATAGATAAACTTGTCGTTCGGAATTACCCTAAGAACACGGGGTAGTGGCGAATATTAACGTTTTCTTCGTTAATTTAAGTTTTTACATTACAAATAAAAGTCACTCAGATACCAAAATTCCTAAACTTCACACAAGTCATGGTCAAAATAGTTTTGTTTTCAAAGAAATAACAAATTACAATAATCTCCCCAATGAACTAAAAACTATTTAAACTAACATATCAGTAAATGTAGCCAAATTAAATTTAAAGAAATTTTTTGAACCCGAGCAAAAACCGCTTTCTATTTTTATTAGTATTGCTATATTATTATTTTCTGTTTTTCTTTTTATTTTGAGTGGTTTTAATTTATTTTCTCGTGTGTGTTCGAAATTATATAACTTCAAATAACTAAATAAATTATAAACAACAGTGTATGTCACTCTTCAAGCACAAGAGCTAGTCTCTTTTTTGGGAAGTAACAGCTTTAACATAAAAAAAATACATAAAAGTCAACCCCAGGGAGTTGAATCCAGTCCTTGTCTACAAAAATTCAGGAGTTGCCTAGTATGTAGGTAAAATAATTAAATTAGATGAATCTCACCCGCATAAATAAAGGTTTCAGCTCTATAACTTCACAAACATCAACAGACGAAAGAATTTAAGGGAAATAGATTTATTTTTGCACCACAACAGGCCAGGAGGCCCAATTAGGCCTCCGTGGTGTAGTGGTCAAGACGCTTGACTCACACACGAAAGGTTCCGGGTTCGATTCCCGGTGAGAACACAAAAATTAAAATGTGATTTTTCTCAAGCCTGGGTGTTCTGTGATGTAATTCACCACTGTAATTAGGCCATCTGGTCTGTTGTGGTGCAAAAAAAAAAAAAATGTAAAAAAAAAAAAAAAAATAAGCGGATCAAGCCAAATAGGTAAAATGTGTGCACTGTTTATGATTTTTGTTCTATTGGTCTATTTAAATTGGTAATGTTTTTTTATTGTTTATTATGTTAATTATAATTAGGTTCATTGGATTAATTACGTTTTTTTATTGTTATTATTATGTTAACTTTGTTAAATAGCTAATCTTAGGCATGTTTCACATTTTGTAAAATGTTTTCCTCGGCACGGGACACCCCAGTGAGGGAACATTATTCTGTATAAAAAAAAGAATACAAACAATGTAAGAGTACAAATAAAAAAATAAATAGTATCAATATGTTTATATGTTTATGTATTCCAAACGCTCTTTTGGCCGTATTAGGTCGTGTATTTACATACAAACTACACGAGAAAAACTGTTTGCTCGTGCCACGGGAGTGGTTCCGAATAGCACCCCTGGTCTTTGATAGACTGTACTAAAATCAATTAAATGTCTTTTGGTTTCATTTGTAATGACTTTTGGTCTAATAAAAACGAACATGAATTGACGAAACACGCGTGGTAATGATTCTGGCGATAGTTTGTAGTGCGTACCGGCTGAGTTTTCAGCGAGTGATCATTAATAATGTTTTCTATGTCTCCTGACCAACCGAGTGTAAAACTCTTTACCGGAGAAACGGAATCTGCAGTTGGAAACGGAATATTTTTGATCGAGTAATTAGATAACTCCCACGCGATCTATTCTGCGCTGTTCAATCCAGCGGAAAGGCTCGTATTCAAGAGGCAGGAAAACATTATCTTGTATTATTGATTTGAAATAACTTGTGATAGTGGATCAAAATCAGAAATGGTCGGCCGGATAAAACGAGCAAGAATAGCATATTCTTCTTCGCAGTCTCAATCCTGGGGATCGGTTTGCAGCAAAGTCCCGCATCTCGTCCTCCATTAGTCTCTATTTTCTGCAGCCCTCTTCAGCTCGACATATGAGCCGCAGTTTTCGCACACTTGCTCGAAATATTCCCGCCTTCATTCCCTCTATGATGTCTTGCAGGAGACCCTCATGGCGCACAATGTGGCCGATCCATCGGGCTCGCCTCTCTGCGATGGTTTTGATTAGGCGTCTCCCTTCTTCGATTCTGTTGAGAACCTCGTCATTAGCGACAGCGACAAAAAAGCAACAACACCTTTTAGACCGATCTCCAATTTTAATCACAGGTTGTGATCTTACCCCTAGTACAAATGTTAAACTACTGGGTGTTCATTTAGATTCAGATCTTTCTCTTCATCCTCAGGTCAATAAAACAGTAAGTGCTGGTTTCTTCCATCTCCGACAGATCAAATCCGTGCGGAGAAATATTCTTATAGATGCAACTAAAGCTCTTGTAAATGCCTATGTCGTTTCGCGTCTAGATTACTGTAATGGAATATACGCAAATCTCCCAAAATATCAAACTAATAAACTTCAATCTGTTTTCAATGCAGCAGCGAGGCTTATTACGGGAGGAGTAAAAAAATATTCTCACATCTCACAATATCTTCGAGATTTGCACTGGTTAAAAAGCCCAGAGAGAATAAAATACAAGCTTTGCTGGACAGTATTCAAATCCCTTCATGAAATGGCTCCAAAATACCTATCGGATCTTTGTATTAGGGAAAATACATGTCAAAGAAAATCTACTCTAAGGTCAGCATTTGATTCAGGAAGAGGAAAACTTGTCGAAATCCGGCGCTCCCCAAACACTAGATTTGGAGATCGTGCTTTTGCCACCGCCGGCCCTTCTGCCTGGAACCGATTGCCTTCAAACTTACGAATCATCGACAGTCTCAGTCAGTTCAGATCCCAACCAAAATCCCACTTCTTTAGACTTTCTTGCCCTCAATTTTAAATCTGGAAATATAATATACCACTTTAGTTTAGTTAGAATATAAGTTTAGGTATACAATTGTAAAGCGCCCTTGAGGTGATTTTTAAAAAAATGGCGCTATATAAATCAGCCAAATATTAATATTATTAGTGATGTGGTCTCTCCAGGAAATTTCTAATATTTTTCTGTAGCACCACATCTCGAAGGCCTCTAGTCTTTTATTATCTCTTTCGGTAAGGCACCATGTCTCACAACCGTACATCAATATGCTCCATACATATGTCTTGGCAAGTTGCTTGCGGAGTTAAAGATTGATATTATCAGACTAAAAAATCTTTGATTTAGCATATTATATTACAAACAAAGCTAATAATTAATGTAAAAGAACTCTAAAAGATTTATTTTGCATTGTGCCAATAAATTTTGGAGTGCGGTATAATCGGATGGGGTGGTGCGAGTGACACAGTTTTAAATAGTGTATTTGCTGCACAAAAATTCGAGTCCCGATACAGACATCTACTGAAGAAATATTCCACACATCACAAGTTATGACACCAAAGTAATTATACGCTAAAACAATACTCACAACAAACAAACAAACCATCACGCCCTTTCCCCGTAGGGGTAGGCAGAGAGGATAGAACGCCATATCACTCTATCTTTCCACACAGACCTCGCTTCCTCAACATTTATACATCTTCTCATGCACGCACGCCGATTATTCCTACTCTTGACACGTATTTGATGGACTTCAAGGATTTGATGCACTTGATCGTACCATATTTTTCTCGGTCTTCCTCGTTTTCTGCATACATCAACATTCGCATCGTAGATCCTTTTAACAGTTCTTTCGCTGTCCATTCGCTCTACATGTCCAAACCAACGCAGCACCCCTTTCTTGATTCCGTCGATAGTGCATGTCTCAGCCTTACACAGTTCACGGATCTCGACATCTAAGCACGTATCATACATTGTTTTACCACGCATTTGCCTGGGGGATCGCATTTCGACAGATTTTAACCTACTTTCATCATATTTTTTTCACTTCCATACTTCGATCCCATACGTTAGAGTTGGCACTAGAACTTCATTGCGAACTGCTAGTTTAGCATTATGTGATAAACATTTGTTTGCCAAAGTAGATTTCAGTGCACCGTTCACCCTGTTCCCGGCACTCTCCCTCCTTTCCATCCCTAGTAAACATACTTCCCAGATACACAAATTCTTCTACCTGATTTAGAATATCTCCGTTTACACTGACCTCACATTTAGTATTATTTTCATCCCTTTCAAAAACCATTACTTTTGAATAATCAACATTAGTAACGTCTAAGGAATGGTTTATATTGCCACACAAAAAATCATTCGTATCTGGCATGTTAATTTATTTTTTTAGTACAAAGCTTGCAAAAAAGCAAAAAATCAGCTTTAAAACTAAAATAAACCCAATTATTAACGACGTTCTTACAAGGTTACATCATTTTGCAAAAATCTTAGAGGTGGGACAAATTGATCAATGTAAATTAATCGAATAAAGAAAAACTTCATGTGATAGTGTTCATGAAAAAAAGTATAAATGTCTTATTTTTTGGTGAATAATTATATTGAGTTTTTCTACTGACATTTCTTGGTGGAACTGCGTTTTAATTATAATAAAGAAAATACTTTACAGTTTTATTCCACTTTTATTTATAATTATTTTATACATTTTTTACCAGTGACCGGGTTTCGTCGAGACCGACATCGTCAGACTGGTGGGAGACTAAACAAATTTCTATGTTATAAACAAGTGCAAACAAACCCCTGCTTACAACCCCGTAAATCATGATTTTATATAATTATGTAAATAAAAGAATTTAAATTAAAATCATTTAAGTATAAGGTAATAACAATTATAAGAATATTAGTTTTGTTTGAATGTATATAATAAAAACTGGTGTAAAATGTATAATTTTATGAAGTTTTATAATGAAAATGTATTTGAATTACATGTATTTAAATTTAATTAAAACTATAACAGGGGCCGCTGGTTGGTAGTTCCATCGGGCCGCTGGTTGTTACCCTCCGGGCCCGGAGACATAGCTGCAATTTTAATTAGTACGCATGTATTATTCATTTATGTTTTTTTTCTTTATTTATCTTATGTTTTTTTTTCCTCATGTACTCGCATATTCAAAATTATTTAAACTCTTATAAATAAACCACTACAACAGTGTAAGTCACTCTCCAAGCACAAGAGCTTTTTTCACACGAGAACTTTTAAAAAAAGCAAAACTTTGCTCCAAAAACGGAAAAAATTCTCTTGTATCCTATGTCAAATCTAAAATATTTTATTTTATTATCATAAACGGCAAATCTGCCTTTTACAAACATTTATAATATTAACATATTTGGCTAAAAATATTTTTTTTAAACATGAATATCCTTAAACCCAAGATTTATAAAAAAAAAAAAAACCAAAAATTATTCAAGATTTATATTTAAAAAATTAACCTAAAAATTATACAGCATATTCAGTAGAAAGTTTAAATAATAAAACATTCTACTGAAAACAACAAGAAAATCATAAGTACTGTTTCACACAGCTAGGCAAAGTGAACAAAAAACTGTATGTGAAATGCATGAATAAATAAATATAATTACCATTCACCATCTTTGAAAAAGTTCAAAAGGTTTGTTCTATAGGAACAATACCCTACACTAAATATATCAGATACGTGGGAATAACTATTGCCGAGTTCATGAAGTCTGTTTAATACGGCATTACAAGTATACACTGTCCGTGAATTGTTGCTACAAAACGGTGGCACCTGTCTAGTCATTCTTCCAGGCACCCTGAAGTTGATGAGAAATAACAGTTCAGGGCAATCCCATATTGAATTTACAATTTTGAATAAATTTAAAAGGTCCATAATTTTCCTTCTATCGTTAAGTTTTAACAAATTTAATGTTTATACGCAACAACTATGGGGAACGGGAAACCAAAATGACATAAACAGACTACAACGACAGCAAAATATAATATCGTGACTAGTATATGACCTCCCTTATCTAACATCGACTAAAGAACTTTAAAAATAAAAATAAAAACAATTATATGTTAATGAACTTTTTTAAATAGTCTTTAAAATGTATTCATAAATTGGCCACTGATGTCATTGTAGACAAAGAACTAAAACTCGTAAAAAATTGTAATAAACATGGACGTAAAATAAGAATATAAGAACAATATCGCATACAACATTCCAAAGCAAGACAAGGACAATCGAGACAAATAAATCAGGGACTAAAATTATACAATAAACTACCAGACAAAACTTTTATAGTTAACTATTTTGATTGATTGATTGATTTGGTGTTTATTTTGTAGAACTCCATATTTAAACTTATAATTAGAAATCAAACACTGATTTGAGTCTACTGAATACTTAATTTTATTTTTATAAATATAAACATAAAAAAATAAAACTTCGTGACAATTGTTTCGCCTTATTAGGGCATTTTCAAACGAATGTGAAGATTATTTGGATTGAATGTCCTTATATAGTTATAGAATTCCTCCTCTTTGCGCTTTGAGTTGATAGGAAAAAATTATGGATGGTTCTATCGGAGTATGGAGTGAGTGACAACCTTGTCCGCGCTATTGCTTCCTTGTACAAAGATAGTGTAGCGTGTGTAAGGGTAAATGGGTCATTAACTTCCTGGTTTGACATCCCTAAAGGAGTCAAACAGGGATGTGTAATGTCACCGTGGTTATTCAACATATACATGGATAAATGTATGAGAGAATTGAAAAGTATGGATGTGGGAGCGAAAATGAGTAATCTTACTGTCAGTTGCCTTCTGTACGCCGATGACGCAGTCCTCCTAGCTGACAGCGAAGAGGAACTGCAATCCTTGGTTACAAAGGTTTACGAAGTGTGCAAGGAGAGTGATTTGCTAATGAATGTGCAAAAGTCGAACGTCATGGTCTTTGAAAGAAATGTAACTATGACTGAATGTAAGATTGTAGTAAATGGAGATAGTTTGAAACAGGTCGAAGAATTTGTATATCTGGGTAGTATGTTTACTAGAGATGGAAATATGGACAAGGATATTGAAAGGAGGGTTAGTGCCGGTAACAGAGTTAATGGTGCCTTAAAGTCTGTCGTAGCAAATAAGTGTCTATCGCAAGAGGCTAAATTAGCAGTTCATAATGGAGTTCTGGTACCAACCCTAATGTATGGAAGCGAAGCATGGAGTTGGAAAAAAAGGGACGAAAGTAGACTGAATGCTGTTGAAATGCGATCCCTCAGGCGAATGTGCGGAAAAAAATGTATGATAGGTGCCCTAATGTCGAAATTAGAGCAGAATGCAAGGCTGAGTTAAGCATTATCGACAAAATTAAGAAAGGTCTTTTGCGATGGTTCGGTCATGTGGAGCGAATGAATGATGAAAGAACGGCCAAAAAGATTTATGATGCGAATGTGTCTGGTTGTAGAAGTCGAGGAAGGCCGAGAAAGACATGATCAAGTACAACAAATTCTTGAAAGTGGTCATGTGAAAAGTCGGAATAATCGACGTGCGTGCATGAGAAGATGTATGAATGTGAAGGAAGCAAAGGAAGTGTGCCAGGACAGAGTGGTGTGGCGTTCTGTCCTCTCTGCCTACCCCTCTGGGGAAATGGCGTGATGGTTAGTTAGTTAGTTAATTCAAGGTACTTAAGTAGATTTTTATAGAGATTTTTATATAAATAGTTTTTCCCTCAATTATGATTAATGTACATGCTATAGTTCATAAGAATATTTTTATTTTCTACTTAAGTACCTTGAATTATATAACTATATAAGGACATTCAATCCAAATAATCTTCACATTCGTTTGAAAATGCCCTAATAAGGCGAAACAATTGTCACGAAGTTTTATTTTTATATGTTTATATTTGTAAAAATAAAATAAAGTATTCAGTAGACTCAAATCAGTGTTTGATTTCTAATTATAAGTTTAACTATTTTGATCGTCTAGAGTACTTTCATATTATCTTCAGTTGAGAATTCACCGGAATTTTGGCTGGTTTGATATTCTGGCACAAAATTGATATCTGACACATGTTTTAATTTAAATTGTGTATACATTACTTATCAATAAAAAGTTTTTTCCGAGCTAATAGCAGGCAAGCCAACGTTCGGGCAGGACAACGTCTGTCGGGTCCGCTAGTTGTTATACAGGGTGTTCTTTAAACCCTGTCACATCCGAAATCACGATGATCAGTATGGGCAAGAAGACATATTAGCATATTTAAAAAAATATTTAGAACCAAGAAATTTTTTAAAAAAAAATTCTTTTTATTCATAAATTTCTTAAATAGTACATTTTTTTGTAAAATTCTTAACATATCTACTTTTACACATCTAGTAAATGTTATCACTGTAACTCTCCAAAAAAAGAGACTTAACTCTTGTGCTTGGAGAGTGACTTACACTGTTTTAATTGTTTATTCATAAGAGTTTATATAATTTTAAATACGAGTACATGAAAAGAAAAATAAAATCATAGGATATATAAAGAAAAAACTCAAAACAATAATACATTCATACTAATTAAAATTAATGTTGTTTTTACACGAGTTCAAAAAATTTCTTTAGATTATCTTTAAATTTATTTATTTGTATATTATTTTTAATAGTTTTTAGTTCATTAGGAAGATTGTTATAATTTTTTATACCTCTGTAGACAAAGCTATTTTGACCATGACTTGTGTGGAATTTAGGAATTTTAATATTATGTTGGTATCTGAGTGACTTATTCATTTCAAATTCTTTTATTTTTTCCTTTTTAAATATTTTTTTATATAAATGGTTGCTTACTTTTGCAGGGGAGAAGTGAGGGGAGTATCAGACTCCTCCCTTTCCCCTACTCGTTTCTCCCCTGCAGAATGAAGCAACCATTTGCTTTTTTGTTTTTTAAAAAAATAATAATATTCGTGCTAAAAAAATAATTTAATGTGCCAATATTTCTTCTTGCTCATACTGATCATCGTGGTTTTGGATGTGACAGGGTGTTCATTATAAATAAATGAACTTGTCTGCAAGGTTCCAGGACAGACATTTATTTGAACCGTTCTTTTCCGTTATATTCATTAACCATCGCTCAGCAATGAATTCTGTATTGAAACTAACATGAAAATATCAGAGAAAGATTCAGTAAGTGTGTCATCTATTATTTAATAAGTTACGTAACATTCTCTTGAAGCTGTTGACATTTGATTATTTAACGCCAAATAAATATTTATACAAACATCAGAGTTTCAGAGACGTTGAGTCACTAAATATTTACTTAGCTAATCAACCATATTTTATATATCATCGTGGGAAGGATGACGGAAGGGAGGGGACTTGATAGAAACTTATAAGATACTCTATGATCTCTATGACTGCCCCCTGCATGAGATATTAATAATAATAATATTTGGCTAATTTATATAGCGCCATTTTTGTAAAAAATCACCTCAAAGGCGCTTTACAAATGTATATCTAAACTTACATTCTAACTAAACTAAAGTTATATATTATATTTCCTGATTTAAAATTGAGGGTATGATAGTTTAAAGAAGTGGGATTTTGGTTGGGATCTGAACTGACTGGGACTGTCGATGATTCGTAAGTTTGAAGGCAATCGGTTCCAGGCAGAGGGGCCGGCGGCCGCAAAAGAACGATCTCCAAATCTAGTGTTTTATTTATTTTATTTATTGACACTTTATATACATATACAATAAATATACATATAAGGGCGGGCATATTGCCTTAAGGCAATTTCTTCCTACCTACCCAAACCGTTCAGTTTGAGAAAATTATAAATACATGGACATATTGAATCTTACAATTTTACACAAAAATTAAAAGCAAAGATTAACAAAAATAAATATATGTATAAAAAAAAATAACACTTTACTATGAAGAGAGGAGAGGGGAGAGAGGTGTTTGGGGAGCGCCGGATTTCGACAAGTGTTCCTCTTCCTGAATCAAATGCTGACCTAAGAGTAGATTTTCTTTGACGTGTATTTTCCCTAATACAAAGATCCGATAGGTATTTTGGAGCCATTTCATGAAGGGATTTGAATACTGTCCAGTACAGCTTGTGTTTTATTCTCTCTGGGCTTTTTAACCAGTGCAAATCTCGAAGATGTTGTGAGATGTGAGAATATTTTTTTACTCCCGTAATAAGCCTCGCCGCTGCATTGAAAACAGATTGAAGTTTATTAGTTGGATATTTTGGGAGATTTGCGTATATTCCATTACAGTAATCTAGACGCGATGTATGTGGTTAAAGGACCAATGAATGACCATTTAAGGTTCAGCTTGTAGTGAAATCCACATTAAAGGTATACATTTCATTATTTAGGCGTACAAAATAAAAGAAAACAATATAAAACACATTAATTTTTCTAAGTACTTTTACTTTTTTATTGAAATGTATTTTATTTTATTTTATTTGGGATTTTTACATTGAACAGAAGAGAGAGGGAGTGATAGTCTCTCCGCTGTCTAATTTTGAGCCATTTCAGTTGCCTACGATAATCAGAAATGTGATCATATTTCCTAAGACCAAAAATGTACCTTATGCATGTATTCTGAAGTCGTTCAAGTTTATCGAGTTGCTCACAGCTTAAATGAGTCATAGCTTTTGTCATAGTTTCTATTGTTAAAAGTTTTTTGACTGGACACATGTAGCAATTCTTATTATATTGTGTTTTATTAACCAATGGTCATTTACTGGGGGGTGGTCATTTACTGGTGCTTTGACCCTATATAGATTTACGGATCTTAACTATAAAACTTCTTGTCAAAAACATAATATACTTAGTCTTGAGGATCGTCGTTTGGTATTTGATATGAGGATTTTACATGACATTCTTGATGGACGTCTTGATAGTCCTGTTCTGGTTTCTGAGTCGGCCCTTAAAGTACCTGGCTATCGCACCCGTCATACGAATCTATCTCTTTCCCATGTACCTACAGTTCGCACCAACTATGCACAGAACTCT
Organism: Micrasema longulum; assembly: GCF_059751315.1. Classification (NCBI taxonomy): domain Eukaryota; kingdom Metazoa; phylum Arthropoda; class Insecta; order Trichoptera; family Brachycentridae; genus Micrasema; species Micrasema longulum. The sequence goes on along the minus strand of NW_028277694.1, from coordinate 55,082 downwards.
CCCCTGATTCGCTTGGCGCGTAATTATAATATTTAACTGTCCTAAAAACACCCTCGAGTTACGGTGCTGTGTAGTCACTACACATTAATAAAATAAGAGATTAAAAAAAGTAAACATGACATATTTATAGAGAGTGGCTTTAATTAACCATTATTTAATTCAAATATGATAATATTTCAAATCTAACTGCTGAAAACATGAAAAAACCATTGGGTATCGCTAACAACTCGGGAAAAACGTGCACCCGCGCCAACTTCCCGCGAGATACTAAGTACTCGTAGCTCGTAGCTAGTACTGCTTAGCATTTGAGCGTTCACAATGAACAATAATGAACATGATTAAGTTATCGCGGTCATAAGTCAATGCGTGTGTAATCTCTAAGTCAACGCGTGTGTAATCTCTAAGTCAACGCTCGTGTCGGTTAGTTTTTTAATTTCCTCGTAAATAAATACAGTTCACTGGCGAAAAATCGGCGTTTACTATAAAAATTAATACGATATATTGCATTTGCAAAATAGTAAGGAGTATCTAATACAAAAAAGTGAAAATTAAATTACAATTACTATGGCGACCGCTTTTCTTGACATTGGCAAAAAAAACGTGATAAATAATAAATATATAAATAAAAATAGCAGTTTTGGAGTACTTTCTATATTTACACCGGTGAAATTAAAATATGTGATTGGGCAGCAGGATTATGCGTCGCGAAACGTAAATATTTTGATATTTAATATTAGTTGTTCACGGGTGTTGTATTGTGATCGCGAATACGATAAACAATCACGATGAGAAATTGTTATCACGTCGCTTATTAGCACGTCGATAGTTATTTGTGATTGAGCCAAGTTAAGAGGTGATAAATATGCCATACTACAGCTTGTCACGAAGGGGAAGATCGAGGGACGTAGATAAGTCGGAAGAAAACAGCTTTCTTGGCTTCGGATCATCTAAACATGAACCAGGATTAGAACTGCGGAGGAGCTGTTTCGCACTGCTTAGGATAGGGAAACATTCTCCCGAGTGGTCGTCAACGTCGGGGAGACCCGACATGACACGTGACAAAGAAGAAGAACATCGTAGCAACACCTTTATTTGTGATTATGTTGATTCCTCAGTACCTATACTGTAAATAATGTTAAAGAAAGTATTTTCAAATAAGCGTGCGTGCTGTGTTCTGCTTATTAATTTACAAACATTTTACTGTGCATTACTGAAATTATTATATCTAAGTACTGTATCATATTAAAAACAAATATTTTATTAAGTTGGTAATGTATCCAAAATAAAACAAGTTTATTGGATTATTTATTTATTATTATTATTTTATTTATTATTATTTTACATATTTATTACAGCAATATATAAGTAATTATTTATGAAACAAATTAATTCAGTAGTAACAGTAAGCATACATATTTTTTATTTTTGCTGTTGGTTCATCTAAACTGCCTAACTAGGGATAGCTTCCCCGTTCTAAGGCAGTCAATTATGTATTTTACAATGATATTTAAAAGTATTTACAGTTTTATCATAATGTGTGCTTTTTCAGTCTTAAAGGTAAACAATGAATATCCAGAGAAAACATAAATAATACCAAAATCTCTATATCCTAAGTCCCAAGTCATTACTATTAAAACAAGCAACCAGCTTACGTCCTTCTACATCGGACAACAAATTCTCTGACTCCCTCCGACCAATATGGATTAAGAATGCAGTCAACACCTTCCTCAGCCTGGCAATCCCACCACATTTCCACGAAACTGGGATAAGGTTATATACCCTTGGGCCTATATAATATTGCTGCCTTTGAGCTAAAAAAGTATTGACTCCTCTCTGTAGAATCAGATCCTTATTGGAGTGTCTAGTATTATGAACATGACAAACCCTTGCGTATTTTTCCCTGTTGAGATGTGTGACCGCTACTGACCTCAATATATACTGTTGACGAATATCCAGCACTTGAAATTCTTTGAAGAGCGAATCACTCGGGTATCGGTATGGTTTTTTTAATATAACTCTTAACACTGATTTTTGAGCTATAGCTACTGAAGCCATAGTCGTTTTAGTGCAGCTTCCCCAGCCAATCAGACCATACGTTAGTATTGAATTTACCAATCCATGATACAATTGTTTTAGTTCTTTAATCCTTAGTATATTTCTTAAAGGTATGAAAAAATGAATCAAACGTTTTATTTTATTAGAAATTTCTTCAGTTTGTAGGTTCCATCTCATAAATTTATCTATTTTTAAACCCAAATATTTTACACTAGTGACATTTTCCAATAGTGTACATTTACAATTTACATTATTTATGCAATGATGTAATTTTAGTTCATACCCGGAGTTTGGTTGTCCCACCGAAGATGGGCTGAAACAGATAAACTTTGTTTTTTCTGCATTGAGAGTAAGCAAATTGTCGTTCAACCAATTGTTTACCCTCATCATATCTTTGTTAGCTTTGTCATGAACCTCTGCCCAATTTGGGGCACTATATATTAATACTGTATCATCAGCGAAAGATATTATTTTTCCAAGAGATTCACTCCTACAAAGTCCGTCAATATATACCAAGAACAGTAGCGGTCCCAATGTACTTCCTTGGGGAACACCATAGTCTAACTCTGCAGCATCACTTAGTTCATTGCCAATTTTTACTTTTTGTAATCTATTGGATATATAACTTTTAAACCAATCAAGGATAATTCCCTGAATGCCCATATTTTGTAATCTTTTAATTAGTATTTTATGAGAAATGGTATCAAATGCCTTTGCTAAATCTAGGAAAACCGCTAAGCTTTTCTTACTATTATCTATAGATGTTGTAATTGTCTCGGTCAACTTAAGTATGGCGTTTTCTGTGCTTAATCCTGCCCTGAATCCGAACTGATTATTAGACAGTAAGTCGTTATGCTCTAAGAAATAGCTTAATCTTTGTTTAACAATTTTTTCTATTATTTTTGAGATAGTATTTAGTAATGAAATAGGTCGATAGTTTTGGATTAAATGTTTATTACCAGTTATAGTTCTACTTTATTTTTTATAAAATATACAAAGGGTAGATTGTGACGCATTTTTATATAAATTTCCTCATAATATTTCAATCATGTTTTAAAATTAAAATGAACAGCAGCCTGTTATAATATTATTGATATTTTTCGACAACAATTATCTAAATTTACAAAACTATAAAGCTTCATTAATTATCTCACAATACATACTTGTATGTCAATAAATACTTACTTTGTTATATTTTCCCCGAAATTCAAATATAAATACCTAAATTCCCCATTACCTATTAAATACTTAGCCTCACCCTTAACCATTTGTTTTTCCCTCAATTACGATTAATGTACATGCTATAGTTCATAAGATTATTTTTATTTTCTACTTAAGTACGTTGAATTATAAAACTATATAAGGACATTCATCCAAATAATCTTCACATTCGTTTGAAAATGAAAAGGCGAAACAATTGTCACGAAGTTTTTATTTTTATATGTTTATATTTGTAAAAATAAAATAAAGTGTTCAGTAGACTCAAATCAGTGTTTGATTTCTAATTATAAGTTTAAATATGGAGTTCTACAAAATAAACACCAAATCAATCAATAATAAAAAAATATGTGGAACGGATTCAATCAGCTTTTTATCACTTACGCTATTTAATTGAATAATCAACATCGATAGAAATATTGTTTCTGCGGTGAATTATGCTAATGTTGGAACAACAAAATGGCGTGTTCGTTATATATTCACGATTTAAATTAAGGCAGACTTGTTTATGGTTTCCATCGCGTTTTCTCACTTCTCAGCGGCATTCCTCATTCAAATCAAGGTTGTTTTTTACTTCTTACTTTATATTATTAAGATTCTTGCGTAGGTACTATACTGTACGCGACTGGACGGTGACATTGAATTTAGACAATGGGCCGAATGTATTTCATTATTATTATTTTATTTAATAACAATGCTGTTAAGTAGTGTAGATAAGTTAAATGGGTACCCCGCATGCATGGGTTTAAAAAACAATATTACTAAAACCCATGTACCAGGGCCAATCGCGTTTAGAAGCGATTATGCGTAGCTTACCATTATATTTGACTAACTATAATAATGTTTTACGGTGACTTTATTTACAGAAAAACAAACAAATAATGACTATTTCTTATAAATCATCGCCACCATTTGTATTTTTCTCAAAATATAAATAAAAATATTAATAAAGCGCCCCCAGCGCCAGCAATGAGCCAAGAAACTAGCCGATTACTCCAGCTTATTTCTTCGAGGAAATAAGTGTACTCTATTTTGAACATCTCAAACCCAGTGGTAGGATTTTTCTCTTAGAGAAAACTTGCTGATTACACAATTTTTTTGTAGATTCTTGATTTGGAAAACAGTATTTCAAACAGTATTTCTTAAGGGCTATTTTTCTTTGAGATGATACTTTTGACATATGACTCGCAACACATGTGACGCTCGACGCGGCCGTTTTTGGCATTATTCATTTCTAGAACAAATCGACCAGTTGTCATTTCAGTCGTAATGAGGATACCTAATACTCACTGAATTTATTGTGCTATTTTTATATTTTTTTTTATAAAAGTTACATGTTAAATTAATGGATAATATAGCTACACAATAGTGGTTTGAGTAGATTTCATAGATGAGAGTTGTTGTACCTATAAAGAGCCTGGCTACCATGCGGAAGGCGAGAGTTCTCATTTTACTAAATCTCTCCCCCCAAGCCCAGACCCATAAAGTATCGGGCTATTGGGCAAGGTGCAAGCTCTTTAACATCCTCAGGTTTAACCAGTGGTCCCCCGAGGATGAGGCTCCTTTTATGATGTAAAGCATCACATTCGCATAGAATGTGTATAGGTGTTCCCTCATCTGCACTGCAGAACCTACATCTAGAAGTTTGGGAAAGGTTCATTCTAGCGCGGTGTTTGTCCAATCTGCAGTGTCCTGGGCGGGCTCAGTGATAACCCTCACTTGGTGAGGCTGAGTTCGTACTTTACTGTGTAACACTTCATTTCTTGATGCTCAAAGCCCCCTGACTGTCGAATCAAATCATCGAAAGGGTCAAAAGTTTCAAATACCTGGGAGTATATGTTACAGAAAATGGCAGCTTTAAATAATAACTGGCTAGGAGTAGCAAGCGTTACATTTAACTGATCCAGTAAAGTATTCTTTTACTCTAATATTAAACAACAATATTTTGAGTTTGTTTTGATGCAAATTTTTGTAGATAAGGACCGGATTCAACTCCCTGGGGAGCTGTTAATATTAACATATTACAACAGAGATGAAAAACATCTTGCAGAATGAAATATAGATTTCTAGGCATCTACAGGGCTTATGACCTGTCATTGGCTAGTTTAAGTGGCCACTTTACACACTGTGTAACATTCACCATTCTGTCCATATTTGAACATCTATATTACTTCAATTATTTCATCTATTGATGTAACTTCACAAACATCATGAACAGACTCAAAATAATTTTTCACTTGATATATTCTTAAGCCTAATAGTTAAATGATTTAAATTATAAAAGTTAATGCGTTAATTTTTTTTTTTTAATCTTATCATTAAAACTCGTAAAACTTTGGAAGAGTAAACTAACTAAAAAACATAATCCAAAATAAAACATGTATTTTTTAAGTTCTTACTTATTTAACTACTTTATTTTTATAAATAATATTTTTTATGTGGCAACTTTCCATCGTATAGTGTTGATTATTCAAGAATAGATCAGCTGTGTTCTGACACGGCGCGGAGCTCCAGCGCCAATAGGCTTCGAGCTAGAATTGCAAATGGCCGCCGCGCTTAACGAGCGAACAGCTGTTGAGCTGGTATCGACATTTTCCCACCGTTTAATGTTCTAATTTAATTATCATAATTTAAATATGGACGTAATAAAAAACATCAAGGATTTCGTGTGGCTATACTTTAAATTCGCGCTGTACGCTATACGAATATACGTTTTAGTTTACTATTATACAATTTACTTCGGATAAAAGTGCAGTGTGAAGCTGGCGAACAAACTTTACGTGAGTACCGAGTACACGTCCCGACTGAAGCCTTTTTTCTTTTCGTTTTGTAAAGTTGCCGGTTTTAATGTTATTATTTTAAATGGCTGCCGCCAGCGAATTTGTTTTTAGCGATCGGTAGCTTTATTGTTTATTGTCGGCTAATAATTATTCACGCATCAGTTTGGTGAAAGTTATTCTGAATTTCATATTTACACTTTTTTCCACAATACCGAATCCGTGGCGTAACTCTGTATATTGTTTATGGCGCTAGTTTAGAGTAAAAAAGTTATATTTTAATGAGAGAAATTCGTATTTTTTGCTTAAATTCGAACTATCAAACTGCATTACCTATAAATATAATAAGCACAAAAACATTATTGTCGTATACTTTCAACTAAAAAAAACGTAAATAAAAACGTAATTACGTCATTACGTCATAAAAATGTTGTATTGTGTCTCTCTTTTCGCGTGCGACAAAATATTAAGAAAAAAGGGAGATGAAATATTCGATGAAACTACAAGGACATAACATTTTTCGAAAACGTATTTTCTATCTCTTTCTCGCTCGTTCGACGCAGACACGTATAAAAAAAACGGACTGCTTTTTTTATATTGCGTATATTTTTAGGATTTTTCACAAACTTTGAATAAAAATATTTTTCAACTTTGTTTTGAGTTTAACAAATCACAACAGGGATGGGGAATACCTTAAAAAAGGGAATATGAAAGTCTAGGCATTTACAGGGCTTATGACTTGTCGTGGTGGCCACTTTACACAGTGTGCAACATTCGCCATTTTGCCTATGTTTGAACATCCATATTTCTTGAATTCTTCCATTTGTTGATTTTAATGACTATTTAATGTCTATGACTATTTAACGACTATGAAATCCAGTATTTTGTCTACAAACATTTGGACCAACTCAAATATTGTAATGTTTTGAGTATTTTTTATATTTCTTATTTGTTTATTGTTCCATACGTATATTTACATTTAAAATTAAGCTATACCGTAATTTACTGTATTCCCAAATGTTTGTAGACACGCTGAATTTCCTCCCCGATGAGTTATTTAGATCTTATTTCTTAACAGAGAGGCAAAACTTTTTGAGAATAAAAAAAAGGAAGTAAAAAAAACAGGCCAGGAGGCCCAATTGCAATGGTGAATTACATCACAGAACACCCAGGCTTGAGAATCACAAATCACATTTCATTTTTGTGTTCCCACCGGGAATCGAACCCGGAACCTTCCGTGTGTGAGTCGAGCGTCTTGACCACTACACCACGAAGGCCGCCAGTATAGGTATTTACAGAGCTTATGACCACTTTACACATAGGCAGAACGGTGAATAATACAGAGTGTGTACAGTCGTCAATGACAGGTCATAAGCCCTGTTAATGACGAGATTTCCATATTGCCTTCTCAAAAATGTTTTCCCTCTCTGTTGCAACAAATTGAGATAAAAATATGTTTTTCTCTTTTATTTTTTGTCCATTATTATGAATGCCCGTGTCCGAGCGGATGAAGAATACAATTGTGTTTGTGAAGTAAAATCATAATCTATTTCACAAACATGGTTGTATTTATGATCTAGCTTTGCATTGGCTGGTTTGAATGATCAGTTTACGCACTATGTGTCATTCGTAATTTGCTCTTGATTTTTGTGAAGTAATGAGCTGCACTTTTATTGATGTGGATAAATCAACTTTGTGGTCAAATATTTTACTAATTGTTTTAAAATGTTTGTTGAAAAATAGTGTTCCTTTAATCAAAAATCAAACAACCTTTCAATATAGCCCGTTATGCGATGTTTCGTTGTAATGGTCACCCTAAACCTATTTAACTCAAGACCCTCCCTCCATCCCCTCCCCCTTTTTTTTCAACTATTTTTTTAAAAACATAAAATATTTTCAAAGTATTATAAGTGCATGTGCTTATTTAAATGCATGTCGTGTTGGTTTGATATTTTCGTGCAACAACTATGGCGAAGGTGTACAGTGGGTTTTGCATGTTGTTTTAATTGGTGCCCTGACGAAGAGACGAAAAAGTGGTTATATACAAATATTTAAAAGGGTTAAGTAAGATTCTTTCGAATGACTATGATTACTTACTATGAAATCTAAATACTTAATTCTTTTATTGTAGTAAATAAATATCCAATTCTAATTAATTTATTAATTAATGATACTAAATTTAAGTATATAACCATTCACTGTCTTTTTATGTCTATCGGTCTCGAGATGTACCCGTTTCTTCGTCAGGACACTCACTACAACGAAAATACATAAATTACATGTAGAGTTAAAGGGGATGCAAATACTACCATGTCCAAACATGCACTAAAATTAGGTGAATAATAGTAAGTGGTATGTTGCAAAATGTGTGTGAGAGGGGGTTCAGAAGGGGGCGGGCTAGGAGAAGTACCAACATTTGTTGAAATTTGTGACCACAAAATTAATGCTTTAAACACAAATAATAATTTATTAATTTATATATTTTTTATTTCAGAAGTGATTTGCTGGGACAGTGCCTATGCGATTAATACATGAATTGATTTACGAATAAAGTGATTAAAAGTGAAGTGAGGAGGTATTATCGACTACGGCAGTCTTCATAAAACAAGAAAATGTAAGTTTTTGTATATTTTATTTATTTATTTATATTTGCCCAATAGTAATAATTTGTACGTCTATAATTTACAGAACAATCCCACTAAAAATATTCATGGAATAATCCTAATTATATGAAGTATTTTTTTTCCTTTTTTGAGGCCTTTTTCAAGCATAAAAATATCGCCCAAAATCAGCACCACCATTCCATGTCCTCAAAGAGCCTCAGTGCATCTCTATCGGATGCCAGCTCCTGTGCGTCCTCCCAATCTGATGCCTTGTTAAGTAGGCAAGTCCGGTTAAGGCTTTCAGTAGCTCAATCACAAATAACTATCGACGTGATAACAATTTCTCATCATGGTTGTTTATCGTATTCGCGATCACTATGCAACATCCGTGAACATCTAATATTAAATATCAAAATATTTACGTTTCGCGACGTATAATCCTGCTGCGCAATCACGTATTTGAATTTCACTGGTGTAAGTATGGAAAATATTCCAAAACTGCTATTATTATTTATTTTTATTTTATTTATTACGCTATTTATTGCATTTAGGTGGCGTTCGGCAAGCCAAATGTCAAGAAAAGCAGTTGTCATAGTAATTGTAATTTGATTTTCACTTTTTTGTATTAGATACTCCTTACTATTTTGCAGATGCAATATATTGTATAATTCACTATAGTAAATGCCGATTTTTCGCCAGTGAACTGTATTTATTTACGAGGAAAATAAAAATAGAACCGACACGAGCGTTGAATTAGAGATTACACATGATTACATAACTTATGCATGTTTTTTATTGTTCGTTGTGATCGCTCAAATGCTAAGCAGTACTAGCTACGAGCTACGAGTACTTAGTATCTCGCGGGAAGTTGGCGCGGGTGCACGTTTCGCCTGACCCACTTATTCTCTAAATCATTTAAATAAATCCGTGGCATGTCAAAACAAAATAAATTGTTTTGATTAAATTATAATTTTAAAAGCTTTAATTAAACTTATTTATCTGTAGAATCACTTTGTAAAGCGCCCTTTAGGTATTTTATTACGAAAATGGCGCTATATATGGTTTCTATAATAATAATAATAACCGACAGAGGAACAGCAAATTTAAACACGCAAATTCCCGTATCTACATATATATATTTTTTTAAATAATAACCTTTATTGGCATAATAAAAACAATACATACAGTAAAAAAATGGAATACTTAAGGTTGAACTTAACAAAAAAGAGTCTGGCTCCTGTTTTGGCAAGTTTACAAAATAATATTTTTAAAAAAAATGAAAAATGAAAAACAAAATAATACATTAAAAAAGAAATAAACAATTGTGAAAATTGAAACGTTCAACACTAATAAAAATTGAAGAGAAGGTTGACAGCTGTAAATACTTCAGAATACACATAACTGAGGATGGAAGCATGCATAAAGAGCTCGCAACCCGCGCAGGAATTGCTGGAGCAACTTTTAACATGATGCGTGTAGTCTGCAACTCTAGTTTATACTCGGTCAACTCTCGTATAATGCCAGTACTCCTATATGGGGGCGAATCTTGGCACCTCACCAAAGCTCAAAACACCAAACTTCTGAGTTTTGAGAGTAAGTGCTTGAGAAGAATATTAGGTATAAGGTGGTTCGATTTTATAACTGACATTGAAGTCCGAGAACGGACGCAGCAGCCTCCTATAACGAGCGTCTTGAGGATGCGGCGGTGGTCCTGGCTCGGACACGTGCAGCGCATGCCTCGGGAAAACCTAATCCCGAGTTGCCTCTTCTTTAAGGCTTCTTCTGGAAGGCCATTAATGACGATCTTTAGACTTTATTCGGCGGAATTAAGGGGCGCCGGATTGACATGGGAAGTAGCGAGAGTGCTGGCTGGCGATAGGGTCTCCTGGAGGCAACCGGTGATGTCCACATGCTCCACTTAGGAGCGGATGTGGAAAAGAAGAAGAAGAAAAAAGAAAAAATAAGTAAAAACACAAAATTTATAAATTGATATACACAGGCACATATTATACATACATCTTTATTTTCAGAATACGGTTAATGTCAGTAAGCTTTTCTTTAATTTTCCGTAATTTATATCTTGACGTAGATTTCGTTATAAAATATTGAAAACCTTCCGTCCTATACAGGGTGTTCTTTAAACCCTGTCACATCCGAAACCACGATGATCAGTATGAGACAGAAGACATTTTGGCACATTAAAATATTTTTTTAGAACGACTAAAATCTTAAAAAATAAAATATAGAAAAAAAACAAATGGTTGCTTACTCATGCAAGGGAGAAACGAGGAAGGGGGAGGGGGGAGTCTGAACTGCATGGCCGCGCCCCTCGCTTCTCCCCTGCAGAAGTAAGCAACCATTTGTTTTTTTTCTATATTTTAGTTGTTTTTAATATTGTTGACTCCCCTTCGTGCTGCTGCGGATATCCTAACCAATCTTCTGAACACATCCTGTGGTCTTGTCCCTTTCCCCTTCTCTATGATTACCGAATGGAGCTTCTCGCTACTATCCGTGGCCCTGTTATAGGTCCTGTCGGATATACAGATCTGGTGGCTTCTAAAAAGAATTTCAAGGCTTTTAAAAAGTTTTGTAATCATTTCGGCGAATTGATCATGTCCAATCAATTTAATCCCAGTCAGTGAAGAATTCACTTCCCTCTCTTCTCAATCCAATGAAGTGCATAGTGCAAAGTGACTTCTGGATTACTTTCTATAGGCAACCAGATTACAGAGAGCTCCTTCGGGCAGCTTTTCTCGTTTGACAACGAGCAAATTTTCCGTGTATGTGGGCACCGCCAAGGAGACTTATGTCCTCAGATGCGGTGTGCGGTATGTGGTGGGTAAGCTATTTTAGTTCTTAAGATTTTAGTCGTTCTAAAAAAATATTTTAATGTGCCAATATGTCTTCTTTCTCATACTGATCATCGTGGTTTCGGATGTGACAGGGTTTAAAGAACACTTGTATAAGTACTATGATGTTTGGCCGTGATAAATATTATCATATTATTCTCGTCTATGTTGCTCTGTTAAGATTTCACACTTTCTTATTTTTTTCGCTTGCAGATAAAACAAGATGATTAATTTGATTTAAATATGCATGTTGTTAAGTGTTACAAAAACGCCAGTAATTACTGTCGGTTACACGGCCAATGCTTCTGGTACAAGGTTGCTGGTTCCTACGTTTCGGCGCGTCCATCGCGAGTCATCTTCCGATGCGTCCGGCTGAGTACACCTAAAACTGCAATTAACGCTATTTTTAATGTTTGGACAATTCGCATGCGAAATTATTTCGCTTAGCACGCGAGATGCCGATAGAATATTACATACTGTAAATACGGATAAAAATATATGAAATAGATTTCGAATAATTAATTAATCTTCAAAACCAATATGAATACTGGTGAATCGTGTAAATAGATTTTTTTTATTTTATTTAAATCTTAAAGTAGGGCACACATATCATACATATTGTTATGTGTGTTCTAATAATAACATTGCAAATATATTTAATTTATAAATTGTTTATCACATATGCCTTGACCATTATTTAAAATTTTGATATGTTTTTTTCTTCATAATTTTTTTTTTCCATTTCGTAATACTTTTTAATTGCTTTAAATAAAATCGAATTTTGTGACTTTGCCTTTTTCCTAAATGGAAGTCTATTTTTGTTCTTTTCTCTAGTATTGTGATCGTGTTCAGCTGGTTCCGATCATTTTTTTTCCAAAATTCTGTTTTTTATTAGAGTTTATAATTTTATGAACAAATATCATTGTATTGTAAAATATTCTTTGTTTATATGTTAATAATTTCATTTCATTTACCATCGACTTTACCCTCGTATATCTGTTTTTTTTTTTCAAAATGATTCTAAAGGCTTTATTTTGTAATACAGTTAGTTTATCTATGTTTTCTTTGTTTGATAAAAATAAAATGCTACTACAGTAGTTAACGTGTGGTTCAATAATTGCTTTGTAAATAGTTTTGCAGGAGTCCTTATCAATAAATCTTCTGATCCTTCCTAAAATTGATATTTTTTTTGCAATCTTATTTATTACCATCTTAGCGTTTTGGTGAAATGTAAGATTTGAATCCAACATTACACCTAAATATTTAATTTCAGTGACTTCATTAAGTTTTTCATTTTCTATTACAATTGATGGCGTTATTTCTATTCTTTTGTTTCCTATATTCATGTATTTAGTTTTGTTAACATTTAATTTTAATTTATTAATTTTTAGCCACAGTGATACACAATTAAGATCATGATTTAGTCTGTCCATAATTGTTTTATAATTTTCTCCCGATATATATATTAAGGCATCGTCTGCAAAGAGATTCACCTTTGCGATTTAAAATAAATATACAAACAAACAAACAACCAAACCTTCACGCCGTTTCCCCGTAGGGGTAGGCAGAGAGGATAGAACGCCATAATAAATAAGACAAGAAATTAGTATATGTTTTATCTGCCAGTCTGTAGCACTAACTATGCACAAGACTCTTTCCTCTATCGTTCTTGCTCTAACCATAATGCTTTTTTTTTATCTTTTGATATTTATTTATTTATTTTGATAAATTTTACATGCCCCTTAATTTATCGAAACGATTTATCAGCTCAACCGGATACTGTGGAAAAAATATTTTTATAAATAACTTTAAATTATTTTATTTTTTAGTATTTCACTAGAAAAACGCGACATGTTAGGCATTGAAAGTTGTGACGTCAAAATTCTTTCGCAATGGCCGTTTTGCAGGAATTAAAAATTACAAATTAAAAAATATGAGAAAAAAATAAGTATGACGAAATGTGAAATCACTGTAAATGGGGTTATACTAAAACACGGAGAGTAATTTGTGTATCTGGGAAGTATGTTTACTAGGGATGGAATGACTGGAAAGATATTGAAAGGAGGGTGAATGCCGGCAACAGAGTGAACGGTGCATTTAAATCAACCTTGGCAAATAAATTTTTGTCGCAAGTGGCAAAATTAGTAGTTCACAATGAAGTCCTGGTGTCGACCGTTTTGTATGGGAGTGAAGTATGGACTAGAAAAAACAGTTGAATGATGTCGAAATGCGATCTCTCAGGCGAATGTGTGGTAAAACTTTGAACGATGGATGCACAAGAGCCATGTAGAGCGAATGGACAGCGAAAGAACGGCTAAGAATATTAACAATGCGAATGTTGATGGATGCAGAAATAGAAGAAGACCGAGAAAGACATCGCATGACCGAACCAAGTTCGTAAAAAGATGTATGAATGTAAAGGAAGCGAGATCTGTTTGCAAAGATAGAGTGATGTAGCGTTCTATCCTCTCTGTCTACCCTTACGGGGAAACGGCGTGATGGTTTGTTTGTTTCGTTTCAAAAGAGTAACTCGTTCATCGACAAAAAAATGCTTTTTGCATGAGTTAAACCAATAGGACGACCCACGATCCTTAAAACAGTTTCGGGTATGTGAAGGAATGTAATTTTAAGTACTTTTACCCATATAACGCTCTTATATGGTACCGAATAATTTATGCGAGGTTTTGAAGACAATACATTTGCACCGTTAGATATTTAAGGTACCAACTGCCCACAAAGGCGACCGCACCGTTGAGGAAAATGAGCTGTGTCCACACCGCACCTACCGTCTGAAGACCTTACGTGTCCAGACTAACTAAAAATATGCTTACATCTTATATAAGTTATGGTATTTTTGAACTTGTAAAGGCTTTTCGACCTCCAAATGTAAGTGTTGAAATATATATGTACCTTGTTTTCTTGTGGTATTTTGCGCAGCTAGAACGACCGCTTATTAATGTACTCGCCGTGGGGATTCCTGGAAAAAGATGACCAGCGTGGTTTCCCCTTGCCTTCTCTGGTGGATTTTTCTGTCGGAGTTACCTTTCCTTAGCCGGTCGGTTCTGGTTTGGAGGCGCCAGAAACTCGCCTTTCATCCTCTTGTTATCTGCTGTGATCGCACCGTTAAGAGTGTGACTCCTTCGCCAAGCAGGGGCGAATCGTGTACAGAAGCGATTATGAGTAGCTTGCCATTATATTTGACTATCCATAATAATGTTTTACGGTGACTTTGTTTACAGAAAAACAAACAAATAATTACTATTTCTTATAATACATTGCCACCATTTGTATGTTTTTCCAAATATTTATTATTTATTTTATTTTATTTATAAATCATATAACACAGAGTATTTGACAAGTATAATACGTTGAATTACATTCCCAGGAGTTACAACAACTCAATTCGGGATATAAATAATTTAACATTTAGAAAATAACACATATTGAGAGCAACAAAGAAACAAAGCAAGTTTAGCATCTTTATAACTAAATATAGCACAACAATATATACGCCTAAAACCTTTTCTTACACAATCAGAATTAATATATATACATAAAAAAACGCTTTTAGAATAAAAAAAGTAGTGAATCTACTAAGGGAGATAAGGTCATTAACATCACATGCCATGCAGATGATGCTGCCATAGTGATGATGAGAACATATCCATCTCAGCATCTGTATGCCTAAGAGATGTCGTATAGTACAATGAATCACATGATTATTGGAAACATATAAATACAAATATTAATAAATCGCGCCCAGCGCCAGCAATAAGCCAAGGAACTAGCCGATTACTCCAGCTTATTTCTTCATACAAATAATTGTACTGTATTTTGAACATATTAAACCCAGTTGCGGGATTTTCCTCCCAGAGTTAACTTGCAGATTACACAAATTCTTCGAAGATTCTCGATTTGGAAAACAGTATTTCAAACATTATTTCTTAAGGGCTTTTTTTCTTTGAGATGATAATTTTGACATATGACTCCCAACACTTGTGGCGCTCGACGCGGCCGTTTTGGCATTATTCATTTTTAGAACAAATCAGCCATTTGACGTTTCATTGAGAAAATTACAAGTACATGGACATATTCTAGGTTCTAGATAATTATGCAGTAGCTCAATCACAAATACCTATCGACGTGCCAATAAGCGACGTGATAACAATTTCTCACCATTGTTGTTTATCGTATGCGCGATCACAATGCAACATCCGTGAACACCTAAAATGTCAAAATATTTTGAAACGTGAATCTTCTTCTTCTTTTCCACATCCGCTCCTAAGTGGAGCATGTGGACATCACCAGTTGCCTCCAGGAGACCCTATCGCTAGCCAGCATTTTCGCCTCTTCCCACGTCAATTCCCTTCCCACTCAATCCAGCGCCCCTTAATTCCGCCGAATAAAGTCGAAAGATCGTCATCGACGGCCTTCCAGGATGGTGTGAGCCCGCAGGTTTAAAGATGAGGCATCTTGGGTTTAGGTTCTCTTGAGGAATGTGCAGCACGTGTCCAAGCCAGGTTCACCGCGTCAACCGTCACCGGTCCAAAACATGAATAGGCCCCATTATGCGATGCTAGCGATTGTCCATTACGTCACGTCGTTAATTACACAAGGGATGCGTAGTACACGTCGACTGCGTAACGGGGGGACACTGTCTTACGTCACGCTCGGCCCGTTGGTCAATTATTAACGGCAGAACAGTTAGCTCATATTTAATTAATTAATAAGTGTTACGCATAATATGACAGGCGCCATATTAGTGTGCAATTTGGTTCTATAGTAATCATTATTCAGATTATTTTGTAATGAGTTCAGACGTCGCGCTGAAACGTGACAACTATTCAATTTATTTATTTGATATGCACATTAAAAATGGCATATACAGTGGTGCCTCGCATAACGAACGCCTCGCACAGCGAACGCTGCACACAACGAACTTCCTTTTCGTTCATTTCACGATTCATACAACGAACTTCGCTTCACACAACGAACTTCGCTTCACACAACGAAGTCGCCCACTTCACACGATCACTGCCGATTTATTGCATCCTTCCGCGCAGGCAGTCGTTAGTCACTGAGCAGTACGCTTAACTTACGCACGTGTCGCAGCAATCGTTGAAGAGGATGTAGAGGAGCTTATTGAGGAACACAAAGAAGAGCTGACAACTGAAGAGCTCCAAACACTTCTGGCCCAACAACAGGACAATGCTCAAAGGGAAGCGTCATCTGATAACGAGGAGCAACAATCAAACAATCAACCAATTCCAACTGCTGACATCAAGAACATCCTGGTCAAATGGAAAGCAGTTTAGGAGTTTACCAATGCCCACTATCCGGATTCCGCTGAAGCAAACAGGATCAACGACCTGTACTCCGATACTCTTGTCCGTTATTTCCGGCAGATGTTGAAGAAAAGAGAGAAACAAACGACTTTGGACAGGTTTTTCACTGCACCATCGGCCAAAAAGCGGAAAATGGATGAAGATGTGCAAGATTCGATTATTTCTTAAAATTAAAAAATGTGTGTTTTTTTCATTATGTTTTTAGATGTATCTAAATAAAAATAATAACAAAAAATTTATCTTTTTTTTATGTCATCTTACCATATTTTATGCTACAGAACGAATTATTTTTTTTAACATGTATTGTTATGGGAAAACGCGTTTCACATAACGAACTTTTCGCATAACGAACTTGCTCCTGGAACGAATTAAGTTCGTTGTGTGAGGCACCACTGTATAACTTGAAAAAAAAAACAACGGAATTTGAATGTACTTCTACTACCACTTCTCATCATCAGTGGCGCTACAGCCCGTTGTGGGCCCTGGCCTCCTCCAGAATTTGCCTCCATTCGTCCCTGCACCCCGCGGCTCTTCTCCAGCTCGTCAGGCCAATCGCTCTTATGTCACTTTCCACATTATCCAGCCATCTTAATTTCGGTCTGCCTCTGCTTCGTCTGCCTTCCGGAGTGGTATAAATAATATTTTTAGGTTCGGTTATCATTCATTCCGTGCACATGGCCCGACTATTGTAATCTTCTTATTTTGATGAATCGCGCAATGTTGGGTTCGCCTCACAGTGCCTCTAATTCACGATCTTACCGTCTCCTCCACCCTCCGTTTTGGTTGACAGCACCAAATATCTTCCTAACTATTTTTCTTTCGAATACTAATACCATATTTTCATCTCTACCACTTCTACCATCCCGCCATTTACCCGTAGGGGAGAAAATGAACCGCCACACACGTCTATCGTAACTATTGTATACTTTCCGTTTTTCAAAATTACTCATGATCTACAATGTTTTGGTATGTGCAAATGTTTGTAGACAGTCTGGATTTCCTCCCTCGGGAGTTATTTAGATATAAATTTATTGGAACAGAGAGGAAAAATATTTTTGAAAGGGTAATTTTATTTATTAAATAATACATCTTCTCATGCACGCGCGCCGATTATTCCGACTTTTGACATGTCCATCTTCAAGTATTTGTTGGATTTGGTCATGACGTGTCTTTCTCGGTCTTCCTCTATTTCTGCATCCATCAACATTCACATTATAAATATTTTTAATCGTTATTTCGCTGTCCATTCGCTCCACACGTCCCAACCAACGAAGAGCAACTTTCTTGATTTTGTCGATAATGCTTATCTCAGCCTTACATAATGTACGGATCTCGACAATTGTGCACCTACGTACATAGTTTGACCACACAGAGATCGCATTTCGACAGCATTCAGCCTGTTTTCATCCCCGCTTGTCCAAGTCCATACTTCGCTCCCATACATCAGGATTGGAACCAGAACTCCATTGGGAACTGCTAATTATGCCTCTTGCGACAAACATTTATTTACAGAATGGTAAATGTTACACAGTGTGTAAAATGGCCACTTAAACCAGCCAATAACAGGTCATTAGCCCTGTTAATGTCTGGACCACTAGCGGCTCCTGACCGAAAACATTGGCAGTGCATTTCTTTACATTTTGTCAACTTGTATATTATTAAGTTCAATAATATTATAACAATATGACAGGTCTGACGTGATAAACGAGCAATAGTATGACAGATGACAGCCCGTGCATCGGAACCAGGAACGCTAAATGCGCCCAACATAATACGCACGTTATAGTTAACTAAATTCGTACTAATATCATGTCATTACGCATGTTCAAAGTGACATTACAAACGAACTTCAAATCTGCGCATGCGTTGGCAATGCCCGGAATATGTATATTATCTTCTCCCTCTAACGCACAATTCATCGGTATGAAGCATTGTCTGTCTCGCTCAAATGACGATTTTAGGAGATATGATATTTCTTACAAATTTAGGGTAAAAGATTGTGCAAAACAGAATATGCGCGGGGACGATTGCGCATGCGTAGACAAGATGAGAAAATCGTCCGCTAGAGTCGATCTCGCCAGATCTTTTGGCGCTAGTATGGAATATTATGATGTTTACGTGTATAATATTGCAACAAATCCCTGTTTCTTTGTACCTACTAATAACATATTTTTACTCATTTATTTACACAAATTTTAACTTGGCAGTGCACTGCACTTATGCACATACTAAGGAACCGCCTCTGGCATCACCAACAAGCCGTAAAGTTGGCAGGGCCGCACACCGTTCTGGCCCGCAACGCGTAACCCGACGCAACGTCAACTCGGACAAGTAACTAAACGTCGTGCAGCTAAAGAATATGCACATTTCATATTGGCATTTCGTGTCGCCCGTCCACCAGCTCCTCGCCAGTGTTCGCTATTGTAAATTCCTTCTGTACAAAATTGTAAGGATGTAACTCGTGTGTATCTACTCAACGAATAACTCCATAATAATCAATCTTTCTCATTTAACCTCAAATGAATTCACGCGCACCCATCCACACACCTTCTAAAATAAGTTTTCCCTCTTGCAACAAATTTAGAGTTTAATATTAATTTATATAACACGCTACAATAATTGTTACCTTACTTATTGAGTTACGTAAATCTACTAACCTAAAAGTTTTTTCTAGAACAAACATCCGCTGTCCTTTTTTGCTTCTAAGGAACAAAAAACCTACATCTAGCACACGGCATAATATGGCCTGAGCCCGCATTTCAATAGGAAGTTAACAGCATTTTCTCCGATGGAATATTCTGTATGATAAATGAATTATTCCCATTTATATAAAACTCTATGATTTCACATTTTTATTTTATTTATAAATCAAGTATTTTACAAGTATAATACGTTGAATTACATTCCCAGGAGTTACAACAACTCAATTCGGGACATAAATAATATTAGCATTTATAAAATAACACATATTGAGAACAACAAAGAAACAAAGTAAGTTTAGCACCTTTATAACTAAATATAGCACAACAATATATACGCCCAAAACCTTTTCTTACACAAGCAGAATAATAAAAAAAAGTAGTGAATCCACTAAGGGAGATAAGGTCATTAACATCACATGCCATGCAGATGATGCTGCCATAGTAATGAAGAGAACATATCCTTTTCAGTTAGTAAACATCTGAATGCCTAAAAAATGTCGAATAGTACAATGAACACATGAATATAGCAGAATACATATATTAAAAAAAGGCTTTTAAGATTTAGAAAAAAGTAGTGAATCCACTAGGGGAGATAAGGTCATTAACATCACATGCCATGCAGATGATGCTGCCATAGTGATGAAGAGAACATATCCTTTTCAGTTAGTAAACATCTGAATGCCTAAAAAATGTCGAATAGTACAATAAATACATGAATATTGGAAATATAATTCGGATATACAAACGTGTGTCAGACCAAATCATGGTGTATACAACAGAGGCGAGGATAGATAGAGAGAAAATAAAAAATACGAAAAACCAAGTAGAAAAACTAAATAGTAGTAAAACTTACATAAGTAGACTCTTTTAACCTACTCTCCAAAATTGATATTAAAGTCCCCTTTCGCGTAACAAAATATAAGTATTTATTCCATCTGCCAGTCTGTAGCACTAACTATGCACAAAACTCTTTCCTCTATCGTTCTTGCACTAACTATAATGTTTTTTTTCATCTATTGATATATTTTACATGCCTCTTAATTTATTTTAAAATAAATTAAGACTTATTGTTTCTGGCTGCGATACAATCCCACTTACTATTACACCTGAACATTTACTCCCACACTAATACACATAAATACACATCTAAACTTACTCTTATACAAATACACATAAACACATCCTTTTGTCGTAATACAATTTAAAAATATGTATGATTTTTATTTAGAAACTTCGCTGGTCTGTCTTTAAACCGTAATAAAAAATGTTATTATATCATTGTCGACTGTTTGTTTCTTTAAAATAAATAAATACATAAATTAGTCCACAAAGAACACAATTTTTTTATGCATTTACTTATTTATTTATGTATTTAAAAAATTTAAAAAACCAATATTTAACCAAACACCAAAAACTTTTCTGCGCATTTGTCGATCTGCAAAAGCATCTGATAGAGAAAATTATGGAAGGTGTTATCGGAGTATGGAGTAAGCGGAAATCTGACACGGGCTATTGCTTCTCTGTATAAAGACAGCACAGCATGTGTTAGAGTAAACGGATCATACATATCGTGGTTTGACATTCATAAAGGAGTCAAACAGGGATGCGAGATGTCACCATGGCTGTTCAACGTGTATATCGATAACTGTATGAAAGAACTGAAATGCTTAAGAATAGGAGCAAAATGGGTGATTTAACTGTTAATTGTCTTTTGTATGCTGACGATGCCGTGCTTCTTGCTAACAACAAAGAGGAACTGCAAGTCTCGGTAGCAAAGGTCTACGATGTATGCGAGGGTAGCGATTTGCTGATGAATGTCGATTAATCGAATGTGATGGTTTTTGAAAGAAATGAAAGTATGACTTAATGTGAAATCACTACTGAAATACTGAAACAGGTAAAGGAATTTGTGTATATGGGAAGTATGTTTACTAGGGATGGAATGACTGAGAAAGATATTGAAAGGAGGGTGAGACACGGGGACAGAGTGAACGGTGTGCTTAAATCAACCGTGGCAAGCAAATGTTTTCGCAAAAGGCGAAATTAGCAGTTCACAGTGGAGTCCTGACGTATGGGAGCGAAGTATGGACTCGGGAAAACGGAGATGGTGTCGAAATTCGATCTCTCAGGCGAATGTGTGGTAAAACTATGTACATAAGATGCACAAATGTCGAGATCCGTAAATTGTGTAAGGCTGAGATAAGCACCATCGACAAAACCAAGAATGGAGCTCTGCGTCGGTTTGTACATGTAGAGCGAATGAACAGCGTAAAAATGGCTGAAATATATACAATGCAAATGTTGGTGAATGCAGAATTAGAGGAAGACCGAGAAAGACATGGCATGACAAAATCTAACAAATACTTGAAGATGGACTTATAAAAAGTCGGAGTATAGACGCGCGTGCATGAGAAGATGTATAGATGTAGAGGAAGCGAGATCTGTATGGAAAGATAG
Source organism: Micrasema longulum (assembly GCF_059751315.1). NCBI lineage: Eukaryota > Metazoa > Arthropoda > Insecta > Trichoptera > Brachycentridae > Micrasema > Micrasema longulum. The sequence goes on along the minus strand of NW_028277694.1, from coordinate 33,076 downwards.
AGTAATGTGGCGTTCTATCCTCTCTGCCTTAAGGATAAATCAAACAAGCGAAGAGAAGGCAAAAATAACATAAGAACGTATTTGCAAGAATGTAAACAGATATCATCATCGTCACCATTCCCTTTCCTCACCTAATGGTGCATAGGGCACTGCATTAGTGCAACAATCGCAGCGTATCTTGATCTTTTTTGTTACATGAAGGTAAGATGATCAGACTTATGCTTCTGGTGCCAGTCCAGTGACTATGAAATATTCTTGTGTGAAAACGCTTTTTAAATAAATATCTGTTTATTGATTTTTTTTACATAAGCAATTTTTTCAAATAATGTTTTGAGTATGTCCAAATGCTTGCAGACTGGCTGGATTTCTTCCCTAGGGATTTATTCATATTTAAATTTGTTGCAACAGAGGGGGAAAACTTTTTTTTATATTTTTTTTAGATATATTTGGACCCCTGTATTTAGTAGCCTTACGTGTCATGTACAAGGCTAAGGTACTCGGAAAAAAATGATTTTGTTTGTCTTGGAAATGGGATGTTCGATCATTGATTTTGGTTTATTAACTTTTTGAGTCCAATCACCATTGTTGCAAAGTTCAAGAACAATAGCGCGTGAAAACTACTTTTAACGAGGGAAAACATTATTGAGAAGGGAATATGGAAGTCAAGGCATTTACAGGGCTTTAATTTTTTTTTTAAAGGAATAACCCGCTAAGCCTCAATTTTGAGGCTTGTCAGCAGGTGGGATAGGGGCGATATGGAAGGAGGTAATGAAAAATACACCACAACACCCAGACCAATTGAGAAAAAAATCTTTTTTGGATTTTTTTCTAGCTACTGGCGGGAATCGAACCCGCGACGCCAGTTTTACAGTTGACCGTCTAACCAAATGCGCCACGGCGCCATTGTTAAACTAAAACAAAATGTAAATTGGGGCTAGATTACTTACCGTCCATGCGCTCTGTAGCTGCAAGACGTGCTGTAACCTAGGTGCCATATGTTAAAATTGAAATATATCATAATTGGAAAGGTGGAACTAGAATCTCAATCGTCCGTGCGGTCTTAGCTGCAAGACATGCAGAGATAATTATTTATTGTACAGCGCCCTTGAGGTGATTTTCACAAAAAAAGCGCTGTATAAATTTTCCAACTATATATATGACGTGTCATAGGCTGATTTAAGTGACCACTCCACACTCTGTGTAACATTCACCATTCTGCCTACGTTTGAACATCCACATTTCCCCCTGTAAATGCCTAGACTTCCATATTCCCTTCTCAAAAAATGTTTTCCCTCTCTGTTGCAACAAATATTATTTTTTTTAACATTCATTAATTCCCGCCAAACTGCGTAAGCAGCTTTTTTGCAAAGATTTCGTATCATCCATGTCAGGAAACGAACCTGACTTCAACACTATCAATATTTGAGATTTCCAATAGCACTTTCATTTTGCTACAGGATGTTATAAAGCGAAGGTAGGCAAGAATTAAACCGGAAGGAACCCAAAACAGGATATGACATTCGTTACGTTATGTAGAAATAATATAGGTTCCTACCTCAATCCGGAAATGTTATTTTTTTAATTAAATTTTTTGTTCATAATGAAAGTTAAACATTTATTTATTTTACACAAACAAACAGTCGACAATTAAATAATAACGGTTAAAAACAGACCAGCGAAGTTTCTAAATATAAATATTATGTATATTTTTTGGGTGATACCGTGTATGTTGGATTTGATCCGACGTTTCGGCTACCATTGCAGGAGCCATCTTCAAGGAAAACTGCGTGTTTTTTAGAGAAATGTATGTGTTTAAGTACTAGTAATTTGTACCGTGTCGCAGCCGGCAGTAGGCACATTTCTATTCGTTTTTGTCATATGTAGTGCTGGGAACCATGTTGAATTTAATTCACTTTCATTTTGCTTCAGGATGTTATAAAGCGAAGGTAGGCAAGAATTAAACCGGAAGGAACCCAAAACAGGATATGACATTCGTTACGTTATGTAGAAATAATATAGGTTCCTACCTCAATCCGGAAATGTTATTTTTTTAATTAAATTTTTTGTTCATAATGAAAGTTAAACATTTATTTATTTTACACAAACAAACAGTCGACAATTAAATAATAACGGTTAAAAACAGACCAGCGAAGTTTCTAAATATAAATATTATGTATATTTTTTGGGTGATACCGTGTATGTTGGATTTGATCCGACGTTTCGGCTACCATTGCAGGAGCCATCTTCAAGGAAAACTGTGTGTTTTATAGAGAAATGTATGTGTTTAAGTACTAGTAATTTGTACCGTGTCGCAGCCGGCAGTAGGCACATTTCTATTCGTTTTTGTCATATGTAGTGCTGGGAACCATGTTGAATTTAATTTAAGCCCGTCGTCTTTGTTTATATTATTTGGATGTCTGTGTATTTCAATTGCCTCTTTTATTATTCGTGCACTATAATTACTAGGTTTATGTAGAATTTTTAGTTCAAAGGCGAAAAAATGTCCTGTGTCTATAAAGTGTTCCGCTATTGCGGATTTGTCTGGATGCCCAAGTTTACACGCTCTTTTGTGTTCGTCAATTCTCTTCTTTGCTGTGCGCCCTGTTTGTCCAATATACACTTTATCACATCCTTGGCAACTTAGTTTGTACACGGCTTCAGTTTCCAGAGGATTTTTATCTTTTGGGTTTACTAAATGGTCTTTTATTTTTCCACAGTCCCAAACGTTGTTGCAATATTTTGTTTCTTCTTTTCTAAATATAAATCATACATATTAAATTGTGGTACAACAAAAGGGTGAGTTTGTGTGTATATGTATGAGAGTAAAGCTAGGGTTTCCTAGGACAGCGGTGACCGTATCTTAGCGGCCGTAGTGAACAGTGATGCAGTGGACAGCCGTCGTTACTGTGACTAGAGAGTGGTTTCTTAGGAAAACGGCGTTGTTAAATGTTATCAAAAATATTGAATCAGTTTAACATCGATCTTTAAGAAAGATAGGCTGGAGGTTGGGCTTATCCAGAGACCAATATACGTGTATTGGGTTAGAAACTTCACAAACATCAACAGATGAAAGAATTGAAGGAATATAGATGTTCAAATATAGGCAGAATGGTGAATGTTACACAGTGTGTAAAGTGGCCACTTAAACCAGCCATTGACAGGTCATAAGCCCTGTAGATGCCTAGACTTCTATATTACCTTATCTTAAATGTTCTTCATCTCTGTTGTAATATGTTAGTAATTGTTTGTGTAAATGAATGAGAGGATGGGTGCGTGTGTGTGCGTGCGTAAGTATATTTTTAAAAAAAATCAAAACTTGTAATTATATTGAAAAGAGTATAGGAAGGAGCATGGTAAGAAGTTTTATTATTTTTAAAAAAAATTGTTTTTACTTTCAAAACCTTTTTGTAAATATTTTAGTCAAGGAATGTTATAATTGTATTATGGTAAATTTGAAAACCTTATTCTAAAAAAACGCTGTTTTGCTGTATTTCACGAAAAAAATATGTTTTTAAATTCAATCAATCTACAAGCATTCTTAAAAATAAAGCCAAAAATATATTTACGAAGATCCTTGACATTTCTTGCCGAAAATAGGTATGCATAATTATATGTAAATAATTTAACCATATAGCATTTTCTCGGTAATAAACCGCTCTCTTTATAATCACCTGTTAATCTTTAATATGTTCTTGGTATAATTTTATTATTTCAATGTCCTTTCCTTGTTTGTCTTACGTGAAATAAATGCATTATTCATGATCTATACTCGTAATATGTGTTTATTTGTCAGGTTGCGATTCGGGCGTTGATGTCACTGCTCGGGTTTTTTGTGTGACCGAACGTTGGTGTCTCCAATTGCACACAAATAAAATTTACACTTATATGGAAAATCGATGTTTCATAATTCTTTTCATCATAACCAAATGGTCCATAGGGCACTGCATCAGTAAACCAGGTACAGCGTACTTTGATCATCTGTTACATAGACAATGAAATATTGTAGTTTAAACAGACGCGTTGTACGCACCTCGGGCATTTTACTGTCAACGCGCCTTGCGCGGTGTCGCAGTACCTAAACAAGTTAAGACTAGCATTTATAATTAACTTCAAAGCTCGCATTTTAAAAGTCAGTTTATTACAATCCAGGAGGTCAATATAATGAAAGATATAATTATTTATTTATTTATTTGACAAATTGTAGTCTGCATTACTCTACAGGCTGTTTAACCCATCACGTATATATGTTTGGATAATTTATATAGAGCCATTTTTGTGAAAATCACCTCAAGGGCGCCTCGTCCACTGTCTATTAAAACAATTAGATATGAGAAAAGCTTCGAAAAGGCTATAAAAAATGAATAGTGGAGCTGGGTAGAAGTAAAATGGATTGTCTCATTCGCCCAAACCAATATTGAATCAACTGCTCCACAAATGTATAGTTTATGTATTCATTTATATATACGCCCAATGGGCATTTTTAAGGACATATTTGTACGTGGTAAATTATTGTCGGCTTCGTGGTGTAATGGTCGGCGCGTTAGCCTGCCATGCAAGAGGTCTCGGGTTCGATTCCCGACGTAGTTGATATGAAATATTTATTTAAAGGGTGTTTTCACACTAGAATGTTTTCCTGGAATGGTACCTGAAGCGTATGATAGTTAATCATCTTACCTTCATGTAATAAAAATAATCAAGATACGCTGCGATTGGTGTACCAATGCAGTGCCCTATGCACCATTAGGTGCGGAAATGGGACGATTATGATGAAATTAGTATAAAGGAAAATAAAAAGACACAATGCTATTTAGAAGACTTTGTGGGAATGGAAGCGGAAGAGAGGTGTTTATAATTGAATTTGATTCTGTGATCGTTTGAAAGAAAACAACTTGCTATCAAAGAAATCAAGACTGGTATGTTTGTCGACAGACCTGAGAATTCTGGGCATAGGGGTATGAAAACCATAGTTAGTTATATGGTTATCGGTATGAAAGAGTAAGTTTTGTCTGAGGTTTCTAGTTGGGATATTTAATTTTATCGAGCTCAGTAGTTCAGGCGCATCAAAGAGTGAGTTGGGAATTTTAAATAGGACTAGAAGGTCGGATTTATTTTGACGGTCTCGAAGAGAAGATATGTTTAAGGTAGTTTCTAACTCATTACACGTATATTGGTCTCTGGATAAGCCCAACCTCCAGCCTATCTTTCTTAAAGATCGATGTTGAACTGATTCAATATTTTTGATGTGAACATCATAATATGGAGACCAGATAACAGAGGTATACTCTAGGTGAGGGCGAATCAGGGAACAGAAAAAAGTTTCAAGGGTATTGATATTTTATTGTTATAAGTACCTATATTGTTAAGTGTCCTCGACACGGGTAGGGTAATCTCAGTGAGGTCACATTATTTTTGTTATTATTATTTGTTTATAATAGAAAAAAAAGAAGAAGAAAAAAGGTGAACACCTGGGCTAAAAGGTTAATAAAAAAATATAAAAAACAATTTCTAATTATTGTTGTATCATCGCTTTGCTGATAACACTTTTTGCGCGTTTGACCTTTACCTAGATTTTATTTCCTTGTTTTATATTAGTTTTTACATATTTAAAATATCTTTTACATAATCCGATGAAGTAAGCCATCTCCGGTGCAGCGGTGACTAGATTCGAGTATAGCTGATATCGCTTTCTACGTCCTTGTGACTTGTGACCATTGCAAATTTATCCAAGAATCGCTGTTAGAATTATACTCGACTGTGACTTGCCCATATAAAGTATTACATCACACGCGTTCGAAGACAACCACGCTATTATAATACATTATGTATTCCGATAAAGTATTACATCTTGAGGGTCATCATGACAGTTTGGCTAATCAACATATAAGGGTTTGAGTTTATTGCAACAGAGAGGGAAAAACATTATTGAGAAGGGAAGTCTAGGCATTTACTTATAAAAGGTTTCAGCTACTTTATTTATTAATGTATTTCACAGTTTATGTATTTTCAACGAGTTGTAAATAACTTACTATTAGAAAATGGGAATGAAGACATAAACTACTTGACTAAAATTGAGACCTTAAAAGTTGTGCACAAAATAACACTGGGAAACATACAAGACGACGACATAATATTAGTCAAAATGCTGACATACACAAATATAACACCAGACAACAAAAACACTATCATATTGAAAAAGCAAAGACAAACACAGGACAGTCAAAAATACTACATAATGGACTTAAACACTACAACGACCTACCTTACTACTTGAAAACTTTTAATGGAGACAAATTTAAAATCAACCTGAAAAAGCACATGACGACTGAACTAACTAGACTAGACGAGACATAAAATGACTAGACAATATTAAATTTCTAATGTAACCCTAACCAGTTTTTTAAAATTGTAAATAAATAATTTTAAAAAAATAAAAATAAAAAAAGAAGTTGATGTAGAGTGGGATTCAAACCACGGAGCTTTGATCCGTGAGTCCGAGACACTAGTCAAGAGGCCACAACCCGCAAGACCACAACCCGTTTAATAAGTGTCCTGACGAAGATACGGGCGCGTCTCGAAACCGGTAGACATAGATATGTCGGTAAATGGTTATAATCACTAGATCCTCAACACATAGACAACTTAAACAAATACATACTAATACTACTTTCGGACAAAGGGATTTTGAGTATTATTGAATTAAATAATTTTAAAAAAAATTAAAAAATCTTATTCAATAAGTACACACGTACAACTTATTTTTTATTGCATTGTATCCTGTATAAAAAAAAATATTTAAAAAATATGTATTACAACTTAATGTATAAATCTATTTTGTGTAATTCTATAATTGAAGATATATATGCATGTTAAATTGTATCGACGAATGCTTTCAAATTGTATGTTGAATTACCTAATAAAATAAAATAAAATAAAATCTATAACCTACTTCCACTATCTATTAAAACAATTAGTAACGAGAAAATGTTTAAAAAGGCTATAAAAAATGGATAGTAGAGCTAGGTAGAAGTAAAATGGATTGTCTCATTCGCCCAAACAAATATTGAATCAACTGCTCCACAAATGTACAGCTTATGTAAGGTTTTTGTTATTTTCATTGTGTGTTTTGTAATATAAATAATATAGGTGTACAACACTGTCTGAATATTTGTTAATTATGTTTGTTTTTTAAGTTAGTCTTCTTCGTTTATTCTCAAATGTAATTTCATAAAAGTATATTGTTAAGTGTCCTCGGCACGGGTAACCCCAGTGAGGTCACATTATTTTTATTATTAATTATAGTTTGTAAGCGAAAAATATAAATAAATAAATACAAATATTTAATAACATTTAGTAAAAATAATATCATTATTTAAGTTTTCGGAATGATCCTCACAAACAGCGGTATTTAGTGATAAATGATGGTTTGTGATGCGCTTGTTTAAGGTATATGGCTTGATACGAAACCGTCACGAGGTCTGACATCTAATCACGACTCGCGAGCGAATCTAAAGACCAGAGCAACGCTCATTTTCGTTTTGGAAACTGGATTACGGACACGATTTCATTCACTCTACAAGCAGACATTTCATCATTATCATTCCCTTTCCGCACCTAATGGTGCATAGGGCACTACATAAGAACACCATCGCAGTGTACTACAACTACTACTACCATCACGCCATTTCCCCGTAGGGGTAGGCAGAGAGAATGGACCGACACACACGTCTATCCCAGCATATATTTCTATATTTATATTTTTATTTTTTTTTATTTGACACTTTATATACATATCTATACAATATATATACATATAAGGGCGGGCATATTGCCTTAAGGCAATTTCTTCCTACCTACCCAAACCGTTCAGTTTGAGAAAATTATAAATACATGGACATATTGAATCTTACAATTTTATACAAAAATTAAAAACAAAGATAAGCAAAATAAAAATTTATAAAAAAAATATATTTCGCTATGCTATGAAAAGAGGAGGGGGAATGGGAAGAAAAGAAGAAGGATAAAGGAACAATTTAAATATTTAGATAGTGACATTTCAATATTGACTTAAATGTATTTTTTTTAATATTTTTTTTTTATCAATATTCCTACAGAGATGAGGTAGAATTTTTTCAAATTCAGGATTATCGATATTCGAGCGTTTACAGGGCTTATGACCTGTCATTGGCTGGGTTGAGTAGCGACTTTACGTTTTTTACAACATTCCCCATTCCGCTTATTAGCGAATATCGACAAAGGTACCATTTTTGATTCTTGTATATATCTTATTAAATGAGAAACCAATGAAAGAAACCAATGACAGGTCATAAGCCCTGTAAACGCTCGAATATCGATAATCCTGAATTTGAAAAAATTCTACCTCATCTCTGTAGGAATATTGATAAAAAAATATATACCTACTCCCCCTCGGGAGAAATCCAGATTTGTGTATGTACAAAAAAAATACACATACCAAAAAATAATGTTGTGACTTAAATGTAAATAAAGAAGGGGCGTCTCTTAGTAGGTAGATTATTATAAGCCCTGTAGATGCCTGGACTTCTATATTACCTTCTCTTAAATGTTCTTCATCTCTGTTGTAATATGTTAATATAAACAGCTCCCAAGGGAGTTGAATCCAGTCCTTGTCTACAAAAATTTGGACAAACTAAAAATTTTGTTCTTAAAATTTAGCTTGATTAAAATGGCAGCTGCCAAACTAATGTCACTAGTGATGGGAAATTACTGATCACTGATCATGTACCGATCAAATCGATTTTATCAGTTTTTTACGTGAAAACATAAAACTCTGTTTCCGAAAATTGATATAAAAACGCAAAAACAAGCCTATTATAGTGTGTTTAAGACAATTATTTACTAAAAAATAAGACATTAAATACTTTTTTTCACGAACAAAAACAAATTAACTATTTTTTTATTCGATCGATTTACGTTGACCAATTTGTCTCAGCTCTTAACATTTTTTGCAAAATGTGTATATTTTTGTGTTTTTTTAAAAATATTTTTTATTTTCCTTTTTTAAAAACTATAAAAAAAAATACCATATTCTCTTTTACATTTTATTTTATAAATTCTTTCTTATGTTATGCAAAAATATTATAACTGTCCATTATTTTTTATAGGAGCAAAAATTCATTAACATTTTCTTGAATACCCACGAACAGGCCATGCCTTTGTTGGATTTTTTGTTTACTATTTTTCTATTAATATGTATTTCATTGTTATGTAATTTTGCTTTATTTTTTTAATACTTTGTTATTATTATGTTTATTGTAAAAAACAAAAAAAAAATAAAAAAATAAAACCAGTCATTGACAGGTCATAAGCCCTGTAGCCTAGACTCCTAGATTACCTTCTCTTAAATGTTCTTCATCTTCGTTGTAATATGTTACTATATTTTAAGGACTACAGACGTCCAGAAAAATAATAAAAACTCAAGTCTTTATAAAACAGGTTGCTGTAAGTTCCACTAAGTCTCACTTTATGAAGCCTTAAATTGTTTCCACTTCTCGTTTAATTGTGAAAGAATATGATTTGTAGTACTGTTACATACTACTGATTACAAAGTAAGGTTAAACGACCTTCATGCCATAATGATGTAGAAACGAATGTAACCTAACTGCTATCTGGTAGTTAGCTAAATTTTCTCCAAACGTAAATACGAGTATATATGTTTTTTTTTTTTAAATAAACATTTTGGTATTTCATTTTATTTTATTTTATTTTATTTATTTTATTTTATTCAGAAAACATACAGTCATACAAAATAAGAATTAAAAACAACAATTTTTTAACATAAAAAGACCAATTAAGTTTTCATAAATTAAAAAGATATAAACATTAAATGTGACAAAAAAATCAAATAAATAAGAATTTTAAGTGAGAAAAGAATAATTCTTGACATTTGCGTTTTCCATGGAGGTAATAAATTAAAATAAATAAAAATACCGAATGTACACTCCGAGCCATCCACACACACACATGAACGCACATATAAAACATACACAGACATATACCTTACATGCGGCACATATACATAGCATAAACCACTCAAGATGCACAATCAGCAACTATCCCAAATAATCGACCCCATGAAGAAATTTTCTGTACAAATGCAACGTGCAGTTAGAAATGTCTACATCAATACTGAGTCCGTTATAATTTCTACAGGTACGTCTAATGAATGAATTCGAGGTATAATTGTTTTTACAAGTTGGTACATAAAAAAAGTGAATTTAATCTAGCATAGCGAAGAGGACAACGGAAACCAATATTTTGTAAAAGATACGGCGAATCAACTATATTATTGAGAATGTTGAAAAGAAAAATTAAATCATATGTAAGGCGCCTTTTTCGTAGTGATTCCATATTAAAATTGATCAAAGATGCGAATATAAAATATAAAAATTAGACAACTTAGAATTAAAAAGTGATTTATAATTTAAAAAAAACTTAATAAACAATAATTCCTTAATTTTAATGTGAGTATTGCGCTTTTCCAATCGGTGGCTGCTTATGGCATAATTGGCTGGGGAGGTTGCTCGACAATTGTCACGAACCCTAATCAAGACGCAAAAACTTATTCTTAGAGTTATGTTTCGGTGCCCTCCGACCTACCCATCTGAACCATTATTTCATTTGTTAAAAGTTCTTGATATTCGTCAAATCTATATCAAGAATGTATTGACAATTTTCTGGTCAGGCGACTACAGAAGGAGCTCCCAACTGCCAACAGAATGCCCGTACGAGGTTTTCGCGTAACCTAAACTTCTCAACACCGAGAACGCGTACGATGTTTGCTCGGAGATACTTTTCATATATAGCTCCGAGAGTGTTCAACGTCTTGGATGAACATATTAAGTTCTCCAAAACGACGTCTTTATTTAAGATGATGATCCATAGTTGGATTGTATCGAGGGGTAGAGACCACTGTATGAGATTGCTTCGGGAATTTTTTTATTTTTTAAAAAATAAATATTTGCGTTCTTATGATTTACCCAAACATTTAATTTTGAGGGCCATTTTCAACGAGTTGTAAATAACTCACTATTAGAAAATGCAATCGAGTTGGGGTAGAGTGGGATTCGAACCACGGACCTACGGTCCGTGAGTCCGATACATTAGCCACAGCACCACAACCCGATTTATAACATCGCAGCTGTTTTCATTAGTATCCATATACGTATATCGTATATGTCATCACTATCATACGTATTATAATATAACTTTTGATTCCATTTTCGACATGTATTATAATTTTTTATTATTTTTATTTTTCTATTATTATTTTGTATATTGTTTTGATTATTTTGCATATTGTTTTGATTATCTGTATATTGTTTTAATATGTAAATAAATATTTTTGATTTATATATCGAAGAGTCCCGACTTAACACGGAATTTTCTAACAAGTCGGGACATAAAAAACATGTAATTGTGTCTATGCAAAATTGTGTATTTTGTGCATCAAATAAAAAATCTGGGAAGTATGTTTACGTGAGATGGAAAGACCGAAAAATATATAAAAAGGAGGGTGAGTGCCGGGAACCGGGTGAACGGTGTACTGAAATCTACATGGGCAAACAAATATTTATCGCAGGAGGCTTAACTAGCAGTTAACAATGGAGTTCTAGTGCAAACTCTAATTTATGGGGTCAAAGTATGGAATTGGAAAAATGATGATGATAGGTTAAATACTGTCGAAACGCGATCCCTCAGGCGAATGTGTGGTAAAACGATGTATAATAGGTGCACAAATGTCGAGATCCGTGAAGTGTGTAAGGCTGAGACATGCATTATCGACAGTTAAAAGAATTATTGATTTATATATCGAAGAGTCCCGACTTAACACGGAATTTTCTAACAAGTTGGGACATAAAAAAACAGATAATTGTGTCTATGTGAAATTGTGTATTTTGTGCTTTACAAAAAAAATAAAATTTAAAAAAAAATCAAGAAAGGGGTGCTGCGTTGGTTTGGACATGTAGAGCGAATGGACAGCGAAAGGGCGGCTAAAAGGATCTACGATGCGAATGTTGATGGATGCAGAAAACGAGGAAGACCGAGAAAGACATGACACGATCGAGTCCACCAAATACGTGGCAGGAAAAACGAGAATATTTTTCGTTTATATGGGCACCGTCAAGGAGACTTATGTCCTCAGATGCGGTGTGTGTTGTGGTGGGCAAGCTGTTGTGTGTTAAGTGAGCACTTTAATCAGCCAATGACAGTTCATACGCCCTGTAAATGCCTAGACTACCGTTGTCCCTTCTCAAAAAAGGTTTCCCTCTGTTGCAACAAATTTAGATCTGAATAGAACCTAGGGATGAAATCTAGCCTGTCTGCAATCATTTGGACATACTGAAAACATTGTTGAGTTGCAATTAACTCAGTATAAGAAAATGGGAATCAAGTTGTGGTAGAGCGGGGTGCGAATCTTGGATCCTTGATTCATTAGTCCACGATTCTAGCCGCAGGACCACAAGCCATTCAAACTAATCCACAAACCGACAAAATACGTCATAATTCATATTATGACGTATGACATTGAACAATTAACAATAGGTGTTTAGTAAACAAAGAGCCGACAGTAAACAAACCTCTCAATTGTGTTTTTTATAAAGTCAAGTTCGTTCGTAATTTTTAATTAAGGCAGATGTAACGATAAGAATGATAACACAGCTAATTAAATTTCCAGTGTCTGCATAACTAAGAATTGGTACTGTTAGAATCGGGGCTGGTATTCTGAACGTAATTGCGCGCGAAGACATCGCTCTGCAAGCGTGTATGTAGGACGTAGATACGCGTTAAAAATGCGTTTTCTACGCGCGCTATTGCGTTCAGAATACCACCCTAGAAGTTAAATCACAAATAACTGTCGACGTGCCAATAAGCGACGTGATAACAATTTCTCACCATGGTTGTTTATCGTATTCGCGATCACAATGGAACATCCGTGAGTACCTAATATTGAATGTCAAAATATTTATTTTTCGCGACGCATAATCCTGCTGCGCAATCACATATTTGAATTTCACCGGTTTAAATATGGAAAATATTCCAAAATTGCTATTTTTATTATTCATTATTTATCGTGCTATTCATTGCATTTAGCCGGCGGTTGGCAAGCCAAATGTCAAGAAAAGCAGTCGCCATAGTAATTATTGTAATCGACTTTTTTTGTATTAGATACTCACCGTTTTCCAAATGCAATATATTGTATTATTCCTCATGGTAAAGCTTAATTTAGTGTAGTAAAAGAGCTGACACCTTCATCACGCGGGTGGGATTAATCCGGCTGAACCAAATCACATACTAAGCAACGCCTGAAAACTATTTTCCAATTTTTATACTTCTTCTTTTACCGGGTAATTAATTCAACAATGTTTGAGTATGTCCAAATGCTTGCAGACTGGCTGGATTTCCTCCCTAGGGAGTTATTCATATTTTAATTTAAATTTGCTAATTCTTTTTTTCCTGATAATATTTTATCAATCCTAAACTTTCAAAATCTCCTTCTTTAAAAAAACACGCACTTTCCTGGATTCAAACTAAAGATATAAACTCTTTTTTTCTGATATATTTTGTTGCCCTTTCATAATAAGGAATATTTTAATGTTTTTTAAAATAGTTTTTGTTTCCTTTTTTTAATTACTTTTAAACAAAAAATAATATTTAATATTTTACTGAATATTTTTTCTTTCTTATATTGCATAAAAATATTATATTTGTCCATTTATTATAGGAGCAAAAATTTATAAACATTTCTTGTATACCCACGAACTGGGATGCCTTTGTGGGATTTTTTGTTTACTATTTTTACCGTTAACATGTATTTCATTGCTATGTAATTATCCTTTATTTTTTAAATACTGTTTTAACTCTCATCGATATTGTATTTAACAACGTCCATTCGCTATACGTCAGTGATTATGTGCACGTTGTATATATAAACCGTAGCAAATAACAAAGAGACCAAGCTGATAGTCACTTGCCTACTTTTACTTTCCGAGCGAAGGTCGCTGGCGCGCCACCTGTTCTGTGTAGTTTAAGTACCTATCTACCAGTGGCGAACGGAGGTTTTTCTATAGGTAAGCTACAAAAAAACGTTCACAGATTTGTACCCACATATACATACATTTGTATCAGAACTAACTCCCTCGGTATATTCGTAATCTTAATGTAACATCTCAAACAACTTTATGTAAAAGCTCTGTTACTGTACGCACACAAACATTATTCTCCACAGTCCATAACTCATTTCACAAATACAAGAGTTACTAGATACTCCACCCTGATGTTGCAAAAACAATTTAAGGTTAATAAAACTTTCAGTCAAAGAGGATAGGCCTACTTCTCGGTTAAAGTGTACAATCTACTTCCATTGTCCATAAGGACATTAGTAAGTACTCACAATATAAAATTGCTATTAAGAAATGGATGGTGGAGGTGGGTTGCGCACGGATCGATGAGCACAAGTCTATATGAATTTGTTATGTTTTTTATGATTATTTTAGTTCATATTGCTTATTATGTTTAAGATGATAACTAGGTTAATAAGATTAATTGCGTATTTATTATGTTAGCTATGTTAAATAACTAATTTAAGGCATTTTTCACTTATTGTAAAATGTTTCCCTCGGCACGGGTCACCCCCAGTGAGGGAACGTTATTCTGTATAAATAAAATAATACAAACATTCTAAAAGTATAAATAAATAAATATAAGCAGTCGCGTGCACGGGGTTTTTAACTAGGATAGGCAGTAGAAAAAAATCAGTTTAATACGATATAAGTAATAAATCTTACCAAACAGTTTCCTTCACTCGTCGCATTAGTTTTTGTTCCATCTCTTTCCTTTATTCCATCTCCGACAGATCAAATCCGTGCGGAGAAATATTCTTATAGATGCAACTAAAGCTCTTGTAAATGCTTGTCTTTTCGCGTCTAGATTACTGTAATGGAATATACGCAAATCTCCCAAAATATCAAACTAATAAACTTCAATCTGTTTTCAATGCAGCAGCGAGGCTTATTACGGGAGTACAAAAATATTCTCACATCTCACAACATCTTCGAGATTTGCACTGGCTAAAAAGCCCAGAGAGAATAAAATACAAGCTGTGCTGGACAGTATTCAAATCCCTTCATGAAATGGCTCCAAAATACCTATAGGACCTTTGTATTAGGGAAAATACATGTCAAAGAAAATCTACTCTTAGGTCAGCATTTGATTCAGGAAGAGGAAAACTTGTTGAAATCCGGCGCTCCCCAAACACTAGATTTGGAGATCGTGCTTTTGCTGCCGCCGGCCCCTCTGCCTGGAACCAATTGCCTTCAAACTTACGAATCATCGACAGTCCCAGTCAGTTCAGATCCCAACTAAAATCTCACTTCTTTAAACTATCATACCCTCAATTTTAAATCTGGAAATATAATGTATCACTTAAGTTTAGTTAGAATGTAAGTTTAGATATACAATTGTAAAGCGCCCTTGAGGTGATTTTTTTACAAAAATGGCGCTGTATAAATCAGCCAAATATTATTATTATTATATTATTGTTTCTTAAAACAGTTAAACACATATTTCCGTCAATATCACAAGTTTCACAGAACTCCGATTCAATATTTTATTAACTAAATAAACGTGAACCATATCCTCGATTGTACGAAAGAAATCGACTTGAGGCGTTTGAGGTTATTTATTTGACATTTGATCTTTGACCGTCTTTTATTAAATAATAATTATAAAAAAAAGTCACATGTCAGTAACGTATTCGTTTGTTCATGAAAAGCACTGCTTACAAAGTTACCCATACACGCGTAATTACAACAGAAAAAACCTACACATACACGTTTTGTTCATGTAAACAGCAGCTGCAATATGAACAAAAAAAGCATTTGTGGTTTGCGTCTTAGCAGACCCATGCCGATGGCGGCGCGCCGATCGGTACGACACAGAACTTAGCTAAATTATATCTGGCTCATTATTCAAATTTTACAAATAGTTATTCGCATATTTTATGTTATTGTTTTAATGAAATTCTAGTAGGGTAGGCACTGCTTATGTGCCTTTAAGGAACGCACGCCACTGTTTGCAAATGCAATATATTGTATTATTTTTAAAAGTAAACGCCGTTTTTCGCCAGTGAACTGTAATTATTTACGAGGAAAACAAAAAACAAACCAACACGAGCGTTGACATATGACCGCGATAACTTAAGCATGTTCATTGTTGTTCATTGTGATCGCTCAAATGCTTAGCATGTTTTTAAGCACGTCGACAGTTTTTAGTGATTGAGCTCTAGGTTTTTCTTTTAAGCAAATCAACAGGCTTAAGTAAGCCCTTATATATTCCCATTGATGAGCAGTACTTAATCTAAGCATTCGTAAAATCTACTTAAATTAACAAAGTGTATAATTAACAAAAGGTATGTATTATGTATATAGCATAATCTAGGCGGAAATGGCAAGTGTGACATCGCGAGTCAGGAGAGACAGCACCGCTTGCTTCTTAAATGCCTGCCCTTGCTGTAGGAACACATCGACAGTACCGTTTAGTGAGATTTCGTTCACTGTTCTTACTTAGGATCCTCGGCAGAGGGAAAAGAATCCGATGTTAGTTTTATAATTTCCCGCAGCAAAGACAGGATTGGTACGCAAGTTACGGCGAGGTACATTAAGGTTTATCTGAGCAAGGATATCATGGGCATCTAAACAGTTAGATATTAATTTATGCAAGAATATCGAACCAGCTAAAATCCTTATGAATTCTAAGCTGAAGATATGAAATTACTTATGAAAATATTATATCTGATTATAAATATTTACGATTTTAAAAATTTACGTTGCACCGATTCAATCCGCGTTATATGAATATTATAATTTATAATTAGGTTTATAAGTAAGACCCTTAATAAGTCGAACCGATAACTGGAAGGTAGATTTGATTACATATGCCCACGCGACTCTGTTATATGTAATCATAGATGTTCAACCTTAGTTGTAAAAGTGTTCGTTTGACACCAATACGCGCCGCAGTTCGCTTGTTAGTGTTATTAATAGGTATATCGTTCTTGTAGGTTTGTATTAAGGAAGTTCGTTAACTAAATTATATAACAAACCGGAATTATAATGGACACAAAGCCATAAGTACAACTTAGGCTAGTGTCTATTCTACAGTACCGACTGTACTCTATCTACATTATGTAGAGCACTATTAGATGGAGGGCTAAGTTGGGCTGCTTTCGGCAAACTGAAATACATTTTTGAAAATAAACAAGTCCCTGTATGCTTAAAAAGACAAGTCTATGAATCGTGGATATTGCCTGTGACGACATACGGACTAGAAACCATGTCTAACGCAAAAAAGTAGCAAGAAACTAAAATACACGCAACGATCCATGGAAAGACAGATGCTCGGTGTATGTGTAGGCTCCATAGTCCATAGTCGATGACACACACGTGTTAAATTAGTTCACCTGAAATAGACTAATGACCGACGATGCAATGTCATCACTTTCAATCGAATCCAATATATTCGGAAAATGCAACTCTATGAGTATCGCACGTGAAATCGGCGGGCATCGTTCTGCAGTACATTCACACCGTCCCTACCATGAAGAAATGAACTACAAAGGAACGTCGTCTATAAAGAGACCATAAGAAGCAGCCAACATCAGTCAGCTCGTTCAGTCAGCCCAACAAGATCAGTGCAGTTTGCTCAGCTCCAACATGTAGTTCAAGTGCAGTTACTTCAACCCATCATCGCCGCTACGCTCGTGCTACACAACCAAGTGCTGTGTCTTATTCGCCATGTAGTAAGTCAGCATTCGAACCACAACCACGTCTCCTCTGTCCACCTCCAACTGGGGTAGGAACTCCAACCAAACCCTCAACAATTTAATCCTACATATGTCTAAGAGACAGAATAAGAAATAAAGAAATAAGGCGCCACAACTGGAAATACTATATTTCCAGTGTGTTAAGAGAATATGGAAGTCTAGGCATTTACAGGGATTATGACCTGTCATTGGCTGGTTTAAGTGGCCATTTTACACACTGTGTAACATTCACCATTCTGCCCATATTTGAACAGCGATATTCCTTCAATTCTTTCATCTGTTGATGTTTGTGAAGTTAAAGAGCTGAAACCTTTATTTATGCGGTGGGATTCATCCGGCTGAACCAAATAAATAATGTGTGGGGGTGAGGGTCAAGAAGGGGAGGGGCTCGGAGGTTGAAAGTTACACAATTGATTAATTTTTTAATAAAAAAATGGGCTATATTGAATAGATATTTGATTATTTATTAGGGAAATATTACATTTTAACGCTTTTTAATGTGAAATACCTCCATGCTGTTTAATTCAAGTTCTTTTTTTATTATTTGAATTAAAAATTATAACTCCTGTATCTTTACTAAAATCGTGATTTGAATTTATGATATGATTGGCAAACTCTGAATATTTATTATTATTTAAACATCTCATGTGTTCTTCAGTGGGAATATTAAAGTTTAGCTTTGCATGTTGGTGTAGGGAGTGTCCTGACGAAAAGACGGGTTGGTCTCGAAACTGGTAGGCATAAAGAGTCGGTAAGTGGTTAAATATGAATATTTACTCTTGTATTCAAGAACAACCTAGCTGTTCGAGAACAAATCCTAACATTTTGCCCGCATTGTGAGTATTGTCCCAGACAGCGCCTATGTGAGTATGCGAATATGAGAATCTTTGTAAAACGCGCATAAAATTCTCAATTAAGATTCATTTAGGCGTAAAAAGCCACACACTTTTCGCTTTCTGTAGACATGCGCGGAATTGGATATCTGTACTACTTATTCTGGTCTCGTATTGCGCAGGTATTGGGTGGAGAAATATGTATAACTAATATGTAAAGCGTCAAGTACTGCGTGGCGTATAAACACTAGGACTCCAGAAAAAAAAAATGTTATAATTAAAAATTACTTAAAATGTTCTGGGCTTATCTAAATACTCCAAATACAACCAGAAAGTTTAAAACGGGTGGAAATGCAATTAACCTTGTCACTCTAAAGTCCAAGCTACCACATTTATGTATTAATATCTTAAATTTTACTTTTATTTTTAAAAATATGTACAAGAATATATACAAGAATATATACTGCCCTATTCTCCAGCCTCCGGAGTTCCCCAAGGGTCTCGCCTAGGTCCATTGTTATTTATAATTTTTATTAACGACCTGCCAAATAAATTAAAATGTATGTCTCTCTTGTACGCTGATGACCTTAAAATATTTAATTAAACTGATAGAGTGGAGGTTTGTGTTCAATTGCAGACTGATTTGCAAACTTTATTGAGTTAGTGCCATAAAAACGAAATGCAATCAAACATTAAAAAGTGCTACTCTATCAGTTTTACTCGTAAAATCAACCCAATAATTTTTGACTACTCTCTTGGTGACAAACCATTAAGTAGGGTTAACATTATTAAGGATCTCGGGGTTTATTTTGACACAAAATTACATTTTAAACATCATATAGATTACATAACTCGTAATTCACTTAAGCTACCGGGAGAGTACTTAAGGGAATAACCAAACCCTTTAAAAAACCGGAAACTTTTATATGTCTATATATTTTATTTTATTTTATTTGGGAAATCAACAGTTCTACATACATATTTTTAGTGAACAAACAGATATAGTGTATAAACTCAGAACTAATAACAGATTTCCACATAGTATACAAAGTTAGTAAAGAAAATATATTACATATCAAATAAATACATACAATTTATACATATAAAAATGTTATTTTCATGTACTCAATAATCAAAGATTTTTTGAATATTTATTTTAAGATCATTAAGTTACTGTAAATTGGGCGGGATAAGGACAAAATGCTTGAAGAGAGGATAAGGAGGGGAGGGGAGATGTACATATTTATTATTATAATGTCTACTAAGTTACATAATACATTTTTAGTGTAAATTTTAAATCTGACAGAGTGATGTTTGTGTAATCTATATTTTTAAATTTTGTATTGTACATTGAAAAAGTCCTACGAAAAAAAGCATTTTTAACATACGATGTTTTACTTATTGGTACATGAAACAGGTGGTACCGTCTACAAATCCTGGCTGGCACATGTATTGTTATTAAACCAAGCAGCTCTGTACAGTCAATCATTCCTGTCATAATTTTGTAAAGCAGTAGTTGGTCCGCACACACTCTGCGGCATTGTAGAGAAATGATTCCATGGAAGGTGGAGGCAGTGAGAGTAGATACATAAGAAATACCGGTTTTGTATTTAAGGTACTTAATAAATTTGTTTTGAATATTTTCTATTCTACTTATATATATGGCATACTGGGGATTCCATATCTGAGAGGCGTATTCCAAATGGCTTCTGACAAATGTATAATATAATGAAATAAGGGCCTTTGGATTATCAAAGTGTTTACTCATTCGAATTATGAAACCTAACATGCTCAATGCTTTGGAGGTGATTGAGTAATAAATTAATTAATATGAGTTTGACTCGCAGTAATCTTGAGTATGCCTCACGCGTATGGAGTCCGCAATATCAAAATCATATAAATTCAATAGATTCTGTTTTTAAAAAGTTCTTCAAGTAAATTTTGTATAAGTTCCTAATTTCTAACCCACGGTCAAATTCAAATTACGAGCAACTTCTAACTTTTTTTCATGTTAATTCTCTGACAAAACGCCGCGTTGTTTTCGATATAAAATTTCTGTATAAAATATTGAACCATAAAGTAGATACTAACCTCCTAAATAAAATACAAATAAATGCGGGATTGAGAACACTCAGACATCGGGAAATATTTAAACAGCCTTTGTTTTCAAATAATGCTACACACCACACACCTATGGCCCGCATGTGTCGGGAATATAATATATACTGCCGAAACAACAAAATTGTTATTTTTCATGATACTCTCTCAGCTTTTGCGTATAATCTCTTAGGAATAAATCTTATTTAATAAGTACACACGTACAACTTATTTTTTATTGCATTGTATCCTGTATAAAAAAATATTCAAAAATATGTATCACATCTTAATATATGAATCTATTTTGTGTAATTCTATAATTGAAGATATATATGCATGTAAAATTGTATCGACGAATGCTTTCAAATTGTATGTTTTCTAGTATGTATCTTTGTTGAATTACCTAATAAAATAAAATAAAATAAATAAAATAAGAATGTACGATGTGACGCGTTTTGTCTTGTTAGGACATTATCCTAACTTTACATATATATATGATTGCAAAATGAAGTAAATCTTTAATTTCTTGGACAAGCATCCCTTCCACAAACTCCTACACCTCCCCGACAAAAAAAGTGCGATAAAAACGTATTCGACCAACGAAGCGATACGCACCAGACGCGTACAAGAGAAGCGGCCGAGAAAGGAAAGATTTTTTCCATTTTGAGATCATACAAAACTTCTTTTTTTTATAAACGACTTTTTGGAATAAAAAAAAAAGATTTTTTAAAGATTACCGTGAACGTCGCGGTCTGGCCCTGAAAAACCGTGTTCATTGCTTTCAAGTAAACGTATAGTGTTTAGAAATGCGATCTCTTAGACGAATGTGTGGGAAATCAATGTATGACAGGGTTTCGAATGATGAAATCAGGCGAGAGTGTAAATCTGAGTCAAGTATAATTGATAAGATTAAGAAAGGGTCTCTGAGGTGGTTTGGTCACGTAGAACGAATGGACGACGAAAGAATGGTAAAACAAGTCAATATGGTGAAAATGAACGGTAACGTGAGACAAGGACGACCAAGAAAGACGTGGCATGATCAGATAAACCAAAATCTTAAGTCTGGTCATGTCAAAAGCAGGCAGAACCGAAGGGCATGTATGACAAGATATATGAATGTGGATGAAGCTAGGAATGTATGCCAGGATAGACGTGTGTGGCGGTCCATTTTTTCTGCTTACCCCTACGAGGAAATGGCGTGATGGTAGTAGTAGTAGTAGTAGTTTTGAAATGTTAATAATTAGTGTATATTTTAATGATAATTATATATAAATTAATATTGGGACATTCATATATATTATGTTTGCACTATTTTATTTATTTATTTATTAACGGACACTGTCCATGTATACAATTTATGAGGTTTAAATATTACAATAAAAGAATAGTTTAAAACATTTTTAAAAAAAGAAAGAAGCATTGACAAACATAAGGGACATCGAGACAAGATCTGGACTATTTATTAAGTGCTCGTTTAAATCGTTGTAAACTCAAACCAAAAAAGTCCAGATCTTGTCTTGAGTTAACAATACGACAAAGACGGGTCATTTGAGAATTTAGGCCATAGTTTGTTCTATGCTGATCGATGAACAGTACTTCATTGTTTCTCAATCTACGAGTCGAAATATTGAATTTTACTTGTCCCAGTAATGATGGAACATCAATTATACCATTTAGTATGCCGAACATATATATAGAGTCAATATTAGTTCTACGTTTTTGTAGACTAGAAATATTTAACATTGACTCTATTTCAGCATAAGAATAATTATCTCATTTTAAGTCTAAATATAAAAAAAATCGTATTGATAAACGACGAAACTAATTAATTATCTGCCTAACTAATTTCTCCCTAATACCACGCTAGCGAAGCCTCGGGTAAAGGCTAGTATTGCATATCCGCATTAAAGGTCACCAAACGTGTTATTCGCGGGAAACGAATTGTCAACAAAACCATGGCCGCCATCGGAGCAATGTTTAAATTTATCATTAATAATCACTGATATTACAAACAGAACCATTATTTAATTGCACATCATGTCTGTATACCATTTTTTGCGCCACACTGTACAGCGAAGGTGATCAACATTCGACCGTCAGTGTGTGTATTTGTAATACTGGTATCTGTTGCATACAAACTGCGCAGGTATTTTTATATACTTGAAGCGTAAGACTGACAACACACCGTCATGAAAAATTCGTACGCTTATCATTTCATTTAGCTCAATCACAAATAACAATGACATTATCGAGTCTTTTTTTAAAAATCAAAAACTTTGTTCCAAAAACGGAAAAAATTCTAATGTATGAAGCCTATGTAAAAACTTAAATATGTTATACGCAACTAACTACTATGGGGAGCAGGATATCAAAATGACATAAACAGACTGCAAAGACAACAAAATAAAATATTAAAGTTAGTATATGAGCTTCCCCATCTAACAGCAATTAGAGAACTTTTTAAACAAACTAAGCAATTAAATATAACTGAACTCTTCAACTAGAATCATTAAAATTTATCCATAAATTAGCCACTAATGTAATTGTAGACGAAGAACTAAGATTTGTAAAAAAATGTAGTCAATATGGACATAATACGAGAATATCAGACAAATACCATGTACAACTTTCTAAAACAAGACAAGGACAATCAAGACTAATGAACCAGGGACTAAAATTATACAATAAACTACCAGACAAAACTAAACAAAAGGCTCAAACTTTTCAAAAGATGTAAAAAATATTATTTTGAACAGAGTATGAATGAAAAAAGTTTATATATTTTTTTGTTTTATATATTTTTTATTATTACTGTGTAACATTGACCATTCTGCCCATATTTGACCATCTTTATCCTTTCAATTCTTTTATCTGTTGATGTTTGTGAAGTTGAAGAGCTGAAACCTTTATTTATGCGGGTGAGATTCGTGTAGTTGAATTATTTCACCTACATTCTAGGCAACGCCTAAAACTTGTGAATAGTGAATGGTGAAATCTGAAAATGATGAACGTTACACTGTGTGTAAAGTGGCCACTTAAACCAGCCAATTACAGGTCACAAGCCCTGTAGATGCCTAGACTTCTATATTACCTTCTCTAAAATATTCTTCATCTCTATTGTAATATGTTAATATTATATATATATATATATTGTAACGGGTAACATTTTCAACTCGTCACAGAAAACACTGCAACCAATCTTTAAAATTTTGTCAGTGGCGAGCGCATCTACCGATGCGGTTTCTATCTATCTCAACAAAGACTATCTCTTATTTTATTTTATTTGGGAAATCAACAGTTCTACATACATATTTATAGTAAACAAACAGATATAGTGTATAAACTCGGATCTAATAACAGATTTCCACAAAGTATACAAAGTTATTAAAGAAAATATATTCAATATTAAAGTTTATACATATAAAAAATATATTTATGTGTTTGTATTTTTCAATCGTCAAATATTTTTTTTAGGACAAGAATGCTTGAAGAGAGGATAGGGAGGGGAAGGGAAATTTACATATTTATTATTATAATGTCTGCTAAGTTACATAATACATTTTTAGTGTAAATTTTAAATCTGACAGAGTGATGTTTGTGTAATCTATATTTTTAAATTTTGTATTGTACATTGAAAAAGTCCTACGAAAAAAAGCATTTTTAACATACGATGTTTTACTTATTGGTACATGAAACAGGTGGTGCCGTCTACAAATCCTGGCTGGCACATGTATTGTTATTAAACCAAGCAGCTCTGTACAGTCAACCATTCCTGTTGCACAAAAATAAGCACATGCACTGATTAGGACAAACATGCACTGATTAAATCCACATAGTATACAAAGTTAGTAAAGAAAATATATTACATATCAAATAAATACATACAATTTATACATATAAAAATGTTATTTTCATGTACTCAATAATCAAAGATTTTTAAAATATTTATTTTAAGAACATTAAGTTACTGTAAATTGGGCGGGATAAGGACAAGAATGCTTGAAGAGAGGATAAGGAGGGGAGGAGAGATGTACATAGTTATTATTATAATGTCTACTAAGTTACCTAATGTATTTTTAGTGTCAATTTTAAATCTGACAGAGTGATGTTTGTATAATCTATATCTTTAAATTTTGTATTGTACACTGAAAAAGTCCTAGGAAAAAAAGCATTTTTAACATACGATGTTTTACTTATTGGTACATGAAACAGGTGGTACCGTCTACAAATCCTGGCTGGCACATGTATTGTTATTAAGCTAAGTAGTTCTGTACAGTCAACTATTCTTGTTATAATTTTGTAAAGCAGTAGTTGGTCCGCGCACACTCTGCGGTATTGTAGAGAAGTGATTCCATGGTAGGTGGAGGCAGTGAGAGTAGATACATAAGAAATACCGGTTTTGTATTTAAGGTACTTAATAAATTTGTTTTGAATATTTTCTATTCTACTTATATATATGGCATACTGGGGATTCCATATCTGAGAGGCGTATTCCAAATGGCTTCATTTTAATAACGAAAGAATCCTTTTAATACTTATTCAACGCTCTAATTTTTTGCCTCCTCTTTCACAGTAGCAGCTGCTCGATTGTTCAATACTCCATCAACTAATATTAAAGATGCCCCTTCTTTATTTAGATTTAAATGTCACTATCTAAATATTTGAGTTGTTCCTTTCTCCTTCTTCTTCCCTTTTCATCCCC
This sequence comes from Micrasema longulum, assembly GCF_059751315.1. Classification (NCBI taxonomy): domain Eukaryota; kingdom Metazoa; phylum Arthropoda; class Insecta; order Trichoptera; family Brachycentridae; genus Micrasema; species Micrasema longulum. The sequence continues at coordinate 7,584 of NW_028277694.1, read as the reverse complement.
TCTCCACTCTTCTTAGTGTATTGTAGATTTTTAGTTAATTTTTATTTCAAATTGTGTGTAAAATTATAAGATTCTGAATATGACCTAAAATATGTAGAATATGTTCATGCACTTGTAATTTTCTTAAACTAAACGTTTTAGGTAGATATGGAGAAATCGCCCTAAGGCAATATGCTCGCTCTTATAATAAATTAATAAAATAAACAACCGTTTAATATAGCCCATTATACGATGTTCCATTGTTAGTCATTCTATACCTATTAAACTCAAGCCGCTTCCTTTATTCTCTCCCTTTTTTCATTTATTTCTCCCACAACATCAAACGTTTTCATAACCTAATGAGTGCATGTAAGGATTGCCTACCAAAAATTATGGCATGTTGGTTTAAAAATGGTGTCCCGACGAAACCGGTTTTCATAAAAAATCGGTCTGTGTTTTTGTACAAATATTGAGTATTTTAATTTAACAAAAGTGATATTATTTTTTTTTTTTAATAATTTGTATTTTTTGTTCATTTTAATCCGCTTGACATTGAATTATGGATTAGAAAACTCAACAAATATATAATTGTTGATAAAAACAACCAAGCCTCGAACGCGTGTACGCTAATTTAAATCTTACGAAAGAAGTAATACTTACCAATTTAGCGTAACCAGCTTCTGGACTATGAACTCGATAGATTACAATAGTGAAAGTCTTTTATCAAATATTATAAGATTTTAAATTAATATCAAATATAATAATATCAAACTTTGTTTTTTTTCATATCAAATAATATAACTACGTGCCTGAATAAATTTTAGAATATATTCGTACATAAACAATTAAATTTGTTTCAACAGAGAAGGAAAACGTTTTTGAGAAGGAATATGGGAGTCTAGGCATTTATTTACAGAGCTTGTGACCCGTTGTTGGCTGGTTTAAGTGGCCACTACATTGTGTTTCATTCACCATTCTGCCTATGTTGTGTTTTCTTGTTGTTTAACCTTTCCCTTACGAACTCTCTATAAAGATATCCAAGAGAGCATACCAAGCTCTCCTTGGTTCCACACAAAAAAATTGTCTAAGAGATTTATCTCAAACATTAGTAGACTACGAATCGGCCACTATTCCACCTTTTCAAAATTAATATTGTAGGAAGTCCATGGTGTGAATGTGGTTTGGACCATGAGACTCCAGACCATATATTCTTTGGCTGTCCAATAAGGGACAAACATAATATGTACTCCTTAAAAAAATATCCTTACCCTACTAACATAGCATCACTCCTCTCCATCCTTGATCCTGAAATTATCCACCATATAGGAAGCTTCCTCTCAAAAAATAAGATAAATTTTTGGTTTTTTTTTTTAAATGTTTTTTGATTTTTATTCCTTTAAATAAATTTTACTCTTGGCAGAAATCATCCTTCTTAGGATGGATTGCCTTAATAAAAAAAAAATAAAAAAACCTTTCCCTTACTGTCCTAAAAACACCCTTTCGTTACGGTGCTGTGTTGTCACTACACATTAAAAAAATAAGAGATTTAAAAAGGGAAAAATTAATATTCATAGGGAATGGCTTTTATTCAACATAATTTAATTTAAAGATTATCATCTTGATGGACGTCTTGATAGTCCTGTTCTGGTTTCTGAGTTGGCTCTTAATGTACCTGGCTACCGCACCCGTCACACGAATCTCTTTTCCATGTATCTACAGTTCGCACCAACTATGCACAGAACTCTCCCCTAATTCGCTTGGCGCGTAATTATAATATTTAACTGCCTAAAAACTTACTGTTCTAAAAACACCCTCGAGTTACGGTGCTGTGTAGTCGCTACACATTAATAAAATAAGAGATTAAAAAAAGGAAACATGAAATATTTATAGGAAATGGCTTTAATTAACCATAATTTATTTCAAAGATGATAATATTTCAAATCTTGGCGAAACGTGTACCCGCGCCAACTTCCCGAGAGCTACTAAGTAGCTATATAGTACTGGACTACGTGACTGACTTGAAATATACTTTTGATGATATTCGTAATTTATCCCCGATTTGGGATAAAATTCTTTTTTGTGCCTAATAAGTACATATTATTTAATAACACATTATTTCAGTCGATACGTAAATGTGTAATGGAGAAACACTGAAAATCTAAACCCAATATTTATTATATTTATAAAGATATTATAGTTATTAGACGCAATGTGTACTAGCTGCTCATCACCGGGGAGGAAGGGTTAAAACCAACGTGCTGATTGGACACAAACTATTAGAAGCTAACACCAACATGTTCTGAAATGTTAGTAAATATTTGTAAATAACGCACTGCTGACTTTTCTCTGTCTACCGGTTTTGTCAGGACACAAATCACACTATTATTATTATTATTATATATAACTTATATAGCGCCGTTTTCGTAATATAATACCTCAAGGGCGCTTTACATAGTGATTCTATAGATAAATAAATTTAATTGAAGCTTTTAAATCTGTAACTTAATTAACTACGAATTTATTCAAATGATTTAGAGAACATTATCATTACACACTACTATGCAAAGCCCACTATACACCGTCATCATGAGAGTTACACAAAACCAAGGTGCTGATAGAACACAAACTAGTTGAAGCTAACACCAACGTGCACCAAAATTTTAGCTAATATTTGTACATAAACTCCTACCGGCTTTTCTATCTAATGGTTTCGAGACATATAACCTTATTTCACATAACCATGACAATAATGAAATAAATAAATAAACATATAGCAGACGGAAGCTTTCCAGAAGTAATGAAATTAGCAAGAATAACACCAATTTACAAAGGAGGAGAAAAAAACTTAGCTTCTAACTACAGACCTATTGCAAACTTAACCATTCTAAGTAAAATATTTGAAAAAGTGCTACACAATCGATTATACCAACACCTCGAAAACCATAATTTTATTGCAAAAGACCAACGTGGATTTCAAAAGAAAAAGGGTACCTCCACAGCAATGACATCAGTTTGCAACTTTATACAAACCAACATTGATAAAGGAAATACAGTGACTGCACTCATACTTGACTTCAAGAAGGCATTTGACACAGTCCACATAGATACCCTTCTAGATGAACTACAACATACAGGAGTTAAGGGACAAGCTCTCAAAATATTACAAGGAAAACTATCTACAAGGAAGAAAACAGTTGACGAAAATTGAAGAACATAAAAGTGAAATAACAACAATGCAATTCGGAGTACCTCAGGGATCAATATTAGGACCATTGTTTTATATAATATACATTAACGACATAATACACAGTGACATAATGGGAAAAAAAACAATCTATGTGGACGACTTAGGAATTTTATATGAAAACAAAAATGACATTGAAACGGCTAAAACCATCAACAATGACGTGCAAAAACTATTAGAACGGACAAACAAAAACTTCTTAACACTAAATGCGAAGAAATGTAATATAATACATTTCGAAACACAAAAGAAGAACCATAACATGAACATAAAAATAAACAACGAAACTCTTAAAGAACTAGAATATGTGACTTACCTAGGACTCACAATGGACAGACAATTAAAATGGACAAAACACATAGACGGACTCACTAAAGTAATGGCATCACTACATAGCCTCTTCTACAAAATTAAAGATTTTATACCAAGAAAGGAAAAAATTATGATGTACGAAGCCTATGTCAAGAGTAAATTGAGTTACATGATCGCTTTCTGGGGAACTGGCAACAAGACAGACATAACAAGAATACAAAGACAACAAAATAAAATTCCTAAACTAACATACAACCTACCCTACCTGACCTCTACGACTGAACTGTACAAAAAAACACACCAGTTTGACATAAACTACTTGACTAAAATTGAGACCTTAAAAATTGTGCACAAAATAACACTGGGAAACATACAAGACGACGGCATAATATTAGCCAAAAATGCTGGCATACACAAATATAACACCAGACAACAACACTATCATATTGAAAAAGCAAAGACAAACACAGGACAGTCAAAAATACTACATAATGGACTTAAACACTACAACGACCTACCTTACTACTTGAAAACTTTTAATGGAGACAAATTTATAATCAATCTGAAAAAGCATATGATGACTGAACTAACTAGACTAGACGAGACATAAAATGACTAGACAATATTAAATTTCTAATGTAACCCTAACGGGTTTTTTAAAATTGTAAATAATATATTTTTTTTAAATATCCTACTTTTCGTTGTTGAAGAGTTCGGGTACCTTTAATTTAGGGGCGAATTCTCCAAATAAGCGATTATGCACAGCTTACCATTATATTTCATTTTTTATAATAATGTATTATATTAACTTTGTAGAAAAAATAAGAAATAATTGTTATTCAACTAAATGACTACCACCGTTTACATCTTACAACAACAAAAAAATCTGTAAAGTGCGCCCAGCGCCCAGTCCATTCTGAGTGAACGATGAAACTAGCCGATTACCTGAGCTTATTTCTCCATACAAAAAAGTACATACTATTATTATTATTATTATTATTTATTTAAATTTTATTCCAGTAAAATGGCTATAAAGTGCAGAGCCAATTCTACCATATAAACATATAAACATGAACATAAATATAACAATAAACAAAAATATAAACATAAAATAAAATTTTATATTGCAGCACTTATGGTGGTCTTAACATATCGCGCCATCGCTTGAACAACGGTGATTGGATCCACTCTGCAGTGGCTTGGAGAATTTCGTTATTAGACTTTTTTAGGCGTTCCCATGGGCTCCAGGCTCTTTGGCGAAGCAGGGCCGCGAAGGTGTTTATTCGTCCAGCTGTAAACATTTCAGAGGCACTGTAGTACCCAGGCAATCCGAATAATTGTCGGTATGAGTTGTTATACGTGATCCTTAATTTATTCCACGCTCCTTGCGTATAGTTGTTCCAAAGTTCCGCTGTGTACATGGACGTCAAATACGTTATTTTTATTCAAATTAATTAATAACAAAATTGATTCTCCTAACCTACTAGAAAGACTTCCATTCCGTGTGCCATCTAGACCGACAAGACAAAATCTTTTGTTTTACACTGAAAACGCGTCAACAAACTATTTTAAACAATCTACAATACCTAGAATATGCGACCAGTATAACAATATATTTACCGAGGCTGATATTTTTTGTGACAATGTATGTAAATTTAGGTCAAAAATTATTGAAATTTTGAGAGAAGCAGACATTTAACATTATTATTATATAAATATTTTTTCATTTCTTTACTTTTACATTTATTATATTGAACATAATTAAAATTATTGTATTAAGTGTAAACAATTTTTTTGGTGTGTGCATGAGTTTCTTACTCTAATATACAAAGAAATTGGCAATATATGTGTACATACTGTTTGTTTACCTAGTAAAATAAATAAATAAATAAATAAATACGAAGTAAATATGATTTTCTTCACTTCGTTACTGCATTAAAAGAAGCGTCTCGCTAGCATAGAGGCCCTGACATTAATGGCTCTTCTCTGCCTCTCTATGTCCTGATCGTCTTTACAATTATCAGTCAGTATGTGCCCTAGATATTTGACTTTTGCAGTTACCGTTAAACTGTTGTTGTCTAGGAGTACAGGTGGTGATGGGTGCACGAACTCAGAAAGTGACGTCTTGTGTTTAAATATAAGTACGGCAGATTTTTTTGCATTGTATATCATATTGTGGTCAATTGCATATTTTTCGCAAATATTGAGCAACAATCTCATACTATTAATAGATGGAGTCAATAATACCATATCGTCTGCATAACTAATATTGTTAGCGCAGACGCCGTTAACATGACATCCGACTTTGGATAAATTAAGAAGCACGGTGAGATCATCCATATATAAATTAAAAAGTGCCGGAGACAGACAACCTCCTTGTCGGACTCCACATTTCAAATAAAAAGGCGAAGATGTAGCATCTCCCCATTTTACAATATTATTTTACATCTTTAACTCAATCGCGGTTTTTTAGCACTAAAACAAACATGCAGATTACAAATATTATTTGAAGGTTCTCTATTTGAAAACTAGTATTTCGAACATTATTTCCGAAGAACTATTTTTCTGGAAGGATACCGTTAACATATTTTGTATCACATAGGACATGTGGCGTTCGAAGTGGCCGTTTTTGACATTATTTATTTTAAAATAATAGAAATATCTGCTATATCTGAGTTAGAAACTAGCTAAAATATATCTTCTCTTCAAAACCGTCGAAATAAATCCGACCTTCTAGTCCTGTTTAAAATTCTCAACTCACTCTTTAATGCGCCTGAACTACTGAGCTCGATAAAATTAAATATCCCAACTAGAAACCTCAGACAAAACTTGCTCTTTCATACCGATAACCATAGAACTAACTATGGTTTTTATTCCCCTTTGCCCAGAATTCTCAGGTCTGCCAACAAACATACCAGTCTTGATTTCTTTGATAACAAGTTGTCTTCTTTCAAACGATCACTGAATCAAATTCAATTATAAACAGCTCTCTCCCGCTTCCACTCCCACCAAGTCTACTAAATACCATTGAGTCTTTCTAGTTTCCTTTATAACAATTTTCTATGTATAAATATGTCCTTAACAATGCCCATTGGGCGTATATATAAATAAAAATAATTTTTAAAAAAATTAAAAAATGTCATTGTCGTATTTTTTTATAAACTTTTGTACATGTGTTGCATTAAAATAGTGTAAAATAAAGCTGAGTATATTGTGAAGTTAATAATAATTGTTTAAATTTATTTCAACAGAGAGGGAAAACATTTTTATGATGGGAATATAACAGTCTAGGCATTTACAGGGCTTATTACCTGTCATTAGCTGGTTTAAGTGTCTACTTCAGGTCATAAGCCCTGTAAATGCCTATACTTCTATATTCCTTTCAAAACAATGGTTTACCTCTCTGTTTAAATAAATTTAAATATAAATAACTCCCTAGGGAGAAAATCCAGCCAGTCTGCAAGCATTTGGACATACTCAAACATTGTTAATAATAATTGTTGCTTGAGTTGATTTTCTCGGAATCACCGAAAAAATAGGAATTTTGTATAGATTACATATTTAAAAATCACCGCTCGCCACTGGCTAGCGCCTGATGCGTAAGACTGATCACCCTGCCTTCATGTAGCAGATTATTGAACTTCGCTGCATTTGGTTTACTGAAGAATGGTGATTCCAAGCAATATCTTTTTGAATTTTCTGATACAATACGGTCATTAGTGGATAGTACATATGTACTCAAATAAAACCACCATTGTCTGTAGATAATTCTATGGTTTGATTGGAATAATTCACATTGAAACAATACCACGGATTTGTGCCAAGAACAGATGTAAGATAATCTGCCAGATACACCATGATCCATGATGTAATTCTAAACAGTTATTATTTCACATTTCTTCGTCCATTCGCTCCGGTTCGCGCCTGTACGCCACAGAACTTTTTTTCTCTATTTTTTTTTTAAGTATAAACACTGACATATTGCAGTTAACTGTTTAAAATATCACGTCTACCCTAGCAGGAATCGAACCCAGGACCTCAGGAATGGT